>NC_057387.1:93139859-93230303 GCF_019320065.1 Cervus canadensis
TGAGCTGCAGGAGTTGCTTGTATATTTTTGAGATTAATCCTTTGTCTGTTTCTTCATTTGTTATTATTTTCTCCCAATCTGAGGGCTGTCTTTTCACCTTACTTATAGTTTCCTTTGTAGTGCAAAAGCTTTTAAGTTTCATTAGGTCCCATTTGTTTAGTTTTGCTTTTAATTCCAATATTCTGGGAGGTGGGTCATAGAGGATCTTGCTGTGATTTATGTCGGAGAGTGTTTTGCCGATGTTCTCCTCTAGGAGTTTTATAGTTTCTGGTCTTACATTTAGATCTTTAATCCATTTTGAGTTTATTTTTGTGTATGGTGTTAGAAAGTGTTCTAGTTTCATTCTTTTACAAGTGGTTGACCAGTTATCCCAGCACCACTTGTTAAAGAGGTTGTCTTTTTTCCATTGTATATCCTTGCCTCCTTTGTCAAAGATAAGGTGTCCATAGGTTCGTGGATTTATCTCTGGGCTTTCTATTCTGTTCCATTGATCTATATTTCTGTCTTTGTGCCAGTACCATACTGTCTTGATGACTGTGGCTTTGTAGTAGAGTCTGAAGTCAGGCAGGTTGATTCCTCCAGTTCCATTCTTCTTTCTCAAGATTACTTTGGCTATTCGAGGTTTTTTGTATTTCCATACAAATTGTGAAATTATTTGTTCTAGTTCTGTGAAAAATACCATTGGTAGCTTGATAGGGATTGCATTGAATCTATAGATTGCTTTGGGTAGAATAGCAATTTTGACAATATTGATTCTTCCAATCCATGAACACGGTATGTTTCTCCATCTGTTTGTGTCCTCTTTGATTTCTTTCATCAGTGTTTTATAGTTTTCTATGTATAGGTCTTTTGTTTCTTTAGGTAGATATACTCCTAAGTATTTTATTCTTTTTTGTTGCAATGGTGAATGGTATTGTTTCTTTAATTTCTCTTTCTGTTTTTTCATTGTTAGTATATAGGAATGCAAGGGATTTCTTTGTGTTAATTTTATATCCTGCAACTTTACTATATTCATTGATTAGCTCTAGTAATTTTCTGGTAGAGTCTTTAGGGTTTTCTATGTAGAGGATCATGTCATCTGCAAACAGTGAGAGTTTCACTTCTTCTTTTCCTATTTGGATTCCTTTTACTTCTTTTTCTGCTCTGATTGCTGTGGCCAAAACTTCCAACACTATGTTGAATAGTAGTGGTGAGAGTGGGCACCCTTGTCTTGTTCCTGATTTCAGGGGAAATGCTTTCAATTTTTCCCAGGGTTAGCAGAAGGAAAGAAATCTTAAAAATCAGGGCAGAAATAAATGCAAAAGAAACTAAAGAGACCATAGCAAAAATCAACAAAGCTAAAAGCTGGTTTTTTAAAAAAAAAACAAAATTGACAAACCATTAGCAAGACTCATTAAGAAGCAAAGAGAGAAGAACCAAATTAACAAAATTAGAAATGAAAATGGAGAGATCACAACAGACAACACTGAAATACAAAGGATCATAAGAAACTACTACCAGCAGCTCTATGCCAATAAAATGGACAACTTGGATGAAATGGACAAATTCTTAGAAAAGTATAACTTTCCAAAACTGAACCAGGAAGAAATAGAATATCTTAACAGACCCATCACAAGCAAGGAAATCGAAACTGTAATCAAAAATCTTCCAGCAAACAAAAGCCCAGGACCAGATGGCTTCACAGCTGAATTCTACCAAAAATTTAGAGAAGAGCTAACACCTATCTTACTCAAACTCTTCCAGAAAATTGCAGATGAAGGTAAGCTTCCAAACTCATTCTATGAGGCCACCATCACCCTAATTCCAAAACCAGACAAAGATGCCACAAAAAAAGAAAACTACAGGCCAATATCACTGATGAACATAGATGCAAAAATCCTTAACAAAATTCTAGCAAACAGAATCCAACAACATATTAAAAAAAATATACACCATGACCAAGTGGGCTTTATCCCAGGAATGCAAGGATTCTTTAATATCCACAAATCAATCAATGTAATACACCACATTAACAAATTGAAAGATAAAAACCATATGATTATCTCAATAGATGCAGAGAAAGCCTTTGACAAAATTCAACACTCATTTATGATTAAAACTCTCCAGAAAGCAGGAATAGAAGGAACATACCTCAACATAATAAAAGCTATATATGACAAACCCACTACAAATATCTATTACGAAAAGTTTTTTTAAATCCCACAGTAAGGTATGTACACGTGTGCACACATGCACACGCGCAGTTCACATTCAAGAGTCACGGTCAAACTGACAGCAGATTTCTGAATAGAATAGAAGCCAAAATAGTCACATAATATATTCAATGCACTGGAAGAAAATAACTTCCAACCTAAAATGCTGTAACTATTGAAATAAAGTTGAGGTAAAGGTTGCCAGTCAGAATGTTAGTATTTGTAAAGTCTGAGATGCAAGAAAGAATAAATGTATTTAAAAAACTGTAAATATATAGATAAATAAACAATGGTATATAAAGCAATGGTTGTAATAACCTCTTCTGAGGCTTAACTATACACAGCATTAAAATTCCCAACAACCACAATATATAACTCAGTAAGGCTGAATGCTATTGAATTAGTCTCAAGTTGTTTTATCTCCTAATGGTGTTTAAAGTATTAATTCACTTTGGACTTGGTAAGTTAAGTGTATGTGTTACAATTTCTAAGGAAATCACTTAGATAATAGAAATGCTGTATAAATTATATGCCAATTATAAGTGAAAACAGATGGAATTGTTTGAAATTATAAAATTAAAAATGGAATTACTAAAAATATACAACAAAAGTGAATGCAAGAATGGAAACATACATAAAAGAAGAAGGTCACAAAATATTAATAAGCACAAAATATTGTTAGAGATTTGAAACATCAATAAGCAAAAGGGATAAATGATCCATTTAAATGACAATTATCATCATCAATTTAAAAATTAAAATTTAATTATATGATTTTTTCAAGAATATAAAAACATAAGCACACAGACAAATTTAAATAAAGATTTTTATAAGATTGAGGGTTAAAAAAAGATATACAATGCAAACAAAAGATTACCAGTGTAGCTATACTACATTTAACAAAATAGATACTAAGGCAAGAAAGCATATTACCTACACTGTAATGATTAATATTCTCTTTCATCAGTAACATTTATCAATTTTAAATGAATGTATAACTAATATGGCTTCAAATTAAAGAAGTGTAAAGAAAAATTGACAAATTAAATCATTTATATTCAATGCAATTTTGATATTTTGGATTTAAGCTTTTATCATTTTTTAAATTTACTTTCTATATTTCCCCTATTTCTTATTTCTCTGTTTCCCATTTGCTGAATTTTTGAGGTACTTTGAGCTTTTTATTATTGTATTTTAATTTATCTTTTGTGTTTTGAAATTCTATCATTTTGCACAGTTTTGTTTATTCTTTCTGTTTCAATGATTGCACTAGACATTAAAATATACATATTCAACTTTCTACAACCTACTTGGAATCACAATTTTACCACTACAATTAGGTCCATTTAATTGTCACTACTTTATGTTGTAGTTGTCTTATACATTACATCTATATCTAGATACATTAAAATCCAGTGGGACAATATTGATTTTTGTTTTCCACTATCAAACGTTTTGGAAGGTTTTTTTGTATGTTTGTTTGTTTTTTACTTACCTCCATTACTATGATCTGAATTTTCGTGTCCCTCTCAAAATTTATATGTCAAAATCCTAACACCGAATGTGATGGCATTAGTAAGTGTAGCTTTTGGGAAGTCATGAGGTTGGAACCTTCGTGAATAGGATTAGGGTTATTATAAAGGAGACCACACTAAGTTCCCGGGGGCCCTTGTGCCATGTTAGGACATAGTGAAAAGGCGCCAGCTGTGAAACAGGAAGAAGGCCCTCACTAGAATATGATCATCCTGGCACTTTAATCTTTGACATTTCAGCTTCCAGAACTGTAAGAAATTAATTTCTATTGTTTATAAGCTGCCAGATCTGTGGCATTTTGTTATAGTAGCCTCAGTGGACTAAGACCAAGCCAGTGACTTCCAGTGATGGTACCTTTGTCCAGAGTCAATTCATAGGACAACATGGAGAGAAATAGCCAATGGTTTTTCAAGAACTCAAGAGAAGAAGGACATAATAGATTTATCCAACTATTTAACCATTTCTCTTGTGCTCTGCTTAGTCACTCAGTCGTGGCCAACTCTTTGTGACCCCATGGACCATAGCCCACCAGGCTCTGCTGTCCATGGAGATTCTCCAGATACTGGAGTGGGTTGCCATGCTCTCCTCCATGGGACTTTCCCAACCCAGGGTCTCCTGCATTGCAGGTGGATTCTTTACCAGCTGAGCCACACAGGAAGCCCACCATTTCTCTTACTCTTCCTTACTTCCTTAATTCTTAATGTTCATATTTCCTTCTGATATTATTTCCCTTCTGTTTGAAAAAAGTTTTTTTAGCAATGCTTCTCAATATCTAACCTGAAACTAACGGTGTGTAGGTACATGATAGATAGATGATGGATAAATATGTAGATGTTAGAAGGTTAGACAAATATATAGATACATAGATAGGTATTGCAGCATGTAAATTGTAGTCTGACATTGGTTTAGGGTATTCAGATCTCCCATACTGTTAGAATTTCATCTTGTACAGTCTTACATAGTTTTACTACTTTCTAATTAACTTCACAGGGTTGGCCTTTGTGTTCATCTTTGTAAGGATTTGAGACTTGGGTTTATAAATGGAGGTGCAAATGGTTTATATATATTGGACATGCAAATAGTTTATATATAACCAGAGATGCAAATGATTTATAACTGGAGATGAAAATGTGCTTTGTTTGTGGGCAATTAAGAAATATGTAATAGATTGGGAAAAGCCCTAGCAAATAATAAAGGAATTCTTTTGTTTACTTTGACAGTCATTGTTTGTTCTATGTAAATATTTCCCAGTGATTGCAAACTAATTAAAAGTGTTGCTAAATTCTCAGATATTAGCATCATAAGGCATATGGCATAGTATAATTGCACTTCTAACTGACACCTAAATATATAGTAAAGAGAGTTAAGAGATAGCTTTCAATAGTTTTGAAACTGATATAATAAAAATAAGCAAAAATTTACATTTTAATTTTTTCATTAATTTTTCAAAGAAGCTCTCTAACCCAAAACTGCTCATGAATCATGACTTGGAGTCAATCTGTAGGTAACATCAATAATTGGGTTTTACAATGGAAAAAGAGATATATAAACATGTAACTAAATCCCTTTACTGTACAGCAAAAAGTAACTTAACATTGTAAATCATCTATAGTTCAATAAAATAAATTTTTTTTTTAAATTGGGTTTTGTCCAAATGCCCCTCCACAGATGATTGGTTTAAGAAGATGTGAGATACACACACACATACACAAGAAAGTTACTCAACCATAAAAAAGAACTAAATGTTGCCATTTGTAGCAAGAAGGACAGAATATCATATAAAGTGAAATCAGACAAAGACAAATACTATGTGATATATGTGGAACCTAAAAAAATACATATGAATATATATATAAAACAGAAACAAAGACAAAGAGAACAAACACGGTTACCAAAGGTAAAAAGGAGGCAGGAGAGAGATAATTTAGGAGTGTGGGACTAACATATACAAACTACTACACATAAAATAAATAAGCAACATGGATTTAGCCTACAGCACAGGAAGTTATTAATATACTCAATATCTTATAATAACCTACAATGAAAAATAATTTTGAAATGTATATATATAAGCTAATTACTTAGCTGTATACCTGAAGCTAACACAACACTGTAAATCAATGACATGTCAAAGAAATAATAATTGGGTTTTTTAAGTATGTGCCTGGGTTTGATAAATTTGGATGAAATGGCTATAAGGCCTGAAGGAATATATATTTTCCCTTGGAGCAAAAGCAAATATGACCATAAGTGGTAGCAGAAATACAGCTATCAGTACAGCCTAAAACTCTGGGCCTCAAACAGTTCAGGGAGCAGAATCTAAAGCCTCTGGCATGTCACCTAAACCCCAACTCCTTATCCTGTTGCTTCTACAGAGATCACCCAGCTTTATTTAAATACTACTAATAACAAGGGTACCAGGCAAGAGAGAGCCATTTCATAGTGCTGTTTACCTCCGTTCTTGAATATCAAGTAGATAGGGGAGATGCCAGCATGTATCAGGAAAGGGATACAGTCTGAAAAGAGAACACACCATCTATTCTGTGAAACTGGAAAAAAAAAAAGTCAAAGAGAAAGAGTTAGGAAGATAGGTCTTTGGGGATACACTGGAATAACAACAAACATTCTGGTTACAGGAAACTTTGGAAAGGTCTCATTGCTATATCTATTCACGTGTGTTTAACCTATGTCAGAGCTCAGGCATAAAAATTAGGAGTTGGGTTGAAGTTGGGCTTACAGACATTTATATTGAAGATAGAAAAGGGTTAGGAAGAATTACCTCCCTCTGCACAATGCAGCACATGATCAGCCTTGAAATAAGATCTAGAAAGAATAGGGGCCTGGTTACTATAACCTTGTAAATGCTTAAGGTCTAAAGTTTATAGAATCAACAAAGTGGTACTTTGTGAAAACTCTGAATTAGCTAACAGGACAAAAGTACCTTGGAAGCCAAGAATTTAACAGATGTAAGAGCCTTAAGGTAAAATGAAAGCCTCTCCTCTACAGCATCTCTGTCATTTAGCTATTTAATCTTTGCTTGAACATTCATATACTAAGAAGCTTACAACAATGTAAGAAAGATCATTTCAAGACTAGACAACTCTTCTTATTAAACCATGAGTTCCTACAGCAAGCAAGATGAAAAAGATTCATTTATTGATTCCTAACATTTCTAGAGGAAAATGACAAGGTTGTTGGGTAATCCTGAAATACACTATGCAAGGAACAAATAACTGAATGCTTGGCTTAGAATAGAGAAGGTCCAGAAAGTATTTGCTTTTATTTTTGTCTTAGTTCTTTGTTTTGTTTTTTAAATCACAAATACCAGAAATTACCAAAAAGAAAGTTCCAAAAGGAAGAGTTTTCTCATGTTACCCTAGAAGTAAACTCTACAAGGGCAAAGACTTTTTGGCTTTGTCCTTGTACTTTATTGTCAATGTCTAGAACAGTACCTAGTATCTAGGAGAGGTTTGATATAAATATGTTGAATAAATAAGTCAATTTTCTAATAAGCCAGTGACTTCCCCATCATTGCAAAATAAGCAAAGCATAGCCTTGATAAGACACAACATCAACATGAAGAAGAGCTTGGTGGCTGGAGCAAAGTGACGTTTGAAACATCTGGGTTCCAATCTTGCTTCTATATTTATAGGTCATTTGAGCTTGAACAAGTCCCTTAAAAACTCTGCTCCTTAATTTCTTCATCTAAAGAATAATGATAATAAATAGAGTCTACCTTATAGGAATGTTTGGGTAAGTTAGTAAGTGGTTTACTACTTATTGTTTGTCGTATCAGTTGACATATGATAAGTACTCATTCAAGGTTATAGAGGGATTTATGAATTGAGTAGAAGCCTGAACAAGTTGAATCCTATGTTCTTTTTTAGCCTTGTATTTCCTGAATCATAGGTAAGTCTCATTTTCATGACAGCTCTCAGAAGGAACCTGTCTTGTGAATTGTGTTTGTGTCATTTTTTCACCATATATCAGATAACCTCCCAGAGTCTCCTGATCCATCTCTTCCTTCTTTCAGAAAAGCCTAGAAGGTATGACAGCTTCTTTCTCTCAGAAAGTCTAAAGTATTTGAGGTCATAAGCAGTCACTTCTATTATTCATCTTGCATAGTCTGAAGTTCCTAAGGTCAAAGTCATTCTCCAACATATCTGATAACTTCAACTGTCCTCTGTTTTCAGTTCACTTAAATTAAGCCTCCATTTCCTACTTCTAATGGGGAAAAAGAGTGTATGTTCAGGTTAATTTACAGGAAGAGAAAAAGTGGAGTTGAGAGCAAACTAAGAAGGGACAAAAATCTGGGTATTGGTCCATATGTTTTTCTTTTATTCTTGTTATCAGGTAAAATATTCTGAACCATTCTAGTGATAAGTTTAAAGATCCATGGCTGCCTATGGGAAAGGACAGATTATTATCATTAAGATTTCAGAAAATGGCCCAAGTGATGGGAAACAGTATCTCTGAAAGGACCAGGAGATCTTGGTAGTGATAGACACTATAGCAGCAGCAGTGCTGGAGAATCACATAAGGAGAGAACATGGAAGCCTAACCTGACATAACTCAAGACATTGAGACTATCTTTGACAAACAGAGGAGTGAGATACATTGAGGTGTGGGTTTATAGTTTTATATGAGCCTTCCCTGGGCATTTGATGTCAGGTAAATAATGGGGTGACTTCAGAGCTTTTTACCTTTCCTGGATAAAATACAGTTCATGCTGAAACACAAAAGAGCAAGTAAAATGATCAGATATATCAGGATGTATAAGTTCTCACATAACATCCCCGCACACTTTGATTTGAACAGGATATCTGAAAGAGAGAGAAAGATGTGATAAGCAGGGCAGTGGTATCACAAGGCTCCATGGGCATAGACTACTGCTGCTAAGGAAGCAGGACCCACTCTCAAGGCCCCCATTACACTACGTACTATGGACCAGGCTCAGATGAAGGCTACTATCCTATGAAGCTGGACTGGGGCATAGACTAAAATTAGGGAATTTGGGGGCCAAGGATGGGACAGGCTTGGATTGGATGGGGGAATAACTTCCTACTTTTTTCCTTTTAATTCTAGGGGACAAATCATGAAATGAAAAAAATTATAGGACAGGGACCTAGGCATGACAATACATGTAACATTTGGGGTTGCCAATGGCCATGGAACTGGATCAAGACGTGCCTCAGTGAAATTTTATAAAGTTTTAAAAACTGCAAAATCTCTGAAATTCTAGAAATAAAACTGAGTCACCTAACATTCAGTGTTTAAATTCTCTGTAGTTTAGGACTGACATGATAAAACTTCCCCTAGGAAAGAAAACCTAATATCCTTCTCAAAATATTTTGTAAAGCTATGAATTTCTCAGTGGAAATAAATCAAGGAAGTCCTCAAACTCCCCAAAGTGCACAAAAGTGTAATGCCAGCATTTGCCCCATCATTACTATCAATTGCCAGTGACCTGAAGTTGTGGTTCAATTGCTAAGTTGTGTCTGACTCTTTTGCGACCCCATGGACAGAAACCCCAATTCTAACTATTACAGTGGCATATGGTCGGTTACCAAGTGAAAGATTATACATTATCAGTCTCTTTGGCAGTTAGCTGTGGCAATTAATATTAAGTCAATGGGATAGAACTGGAGTGATATATGCAACTTCCAAATGTGAAAGGAAATTGCTTTTTTTCTGCTTCTTCCCTTTCTACATCCCCAAGACTTGGGATAAAATTGTAATGATGAAAATCAGACCTAACCATGCAAGGAGGACTAGAACCTTTGAGGCTGCAGAGCAGCAAGGTAGAAAGAACCCAGATATCTGAGTATCTCAAGGAGTACAGAGAGCCTCGTAAACTATTTGACTATTTCTGTTGTGTTTGAACTACTGCTGGGGATGGTAATCTTTCTGTATAGCAGTTGAACTGTTGTTCTAACTAAATGGGCCTTTTTTCTCCTCCTGTCATTTCCATCCACCTTGACTTCTTTGGGGCCTGTACCTAGTCACTGGCTGAAGCACAAAGGACACAATTCATTGTGTTTACCTCTGACTTCCCTGATCACACTTACCCTTTGTCAGAAAAAAAAATAGCCTTGCTTAGATCATAGGTACTCACCATGTGAATTGGGCCCCAATCTTAGATTTGTCACTTACTGGTTGCTGGATATTTACTAACTGTTCTGTATATCTATTCATAAGGTGGTAATAAAGACCACTTGTGGCATCCGTAATTGTTAAGTCAATCTTAGTTTTGCATTTTGCTTTATGTCTTGTAAAGCCATTTCATTTGCAATATTTCATTTCAAATTCAAAATGCCATCCATCTATGCTATCATTTCCAAACGAGAAAAATGAGTGGTCTTAAAGGTTTAGTGGATCTAGAAATCTAGAAAGTAAATATAGCACTCAAATAACAAAGTTCACAAGGCTAGAAAATAGTGGATCTAGCATTTGAATGACATATAATTTTTGAAGCCTTAACATGCTAAACAGAGTAAGGGCTCTTTATCTAATTAATGTAATTATTTCCATTTAAAAAAATATCCCCTTTAACATCTTGTGTTTGCTCCTGGGAACTTAATAAAGTTTAAATATTACATGTCTAGAGCAGTTTGTAGTTTATAAAGCAATTTTAAATTTATTTATTTCAGTCAGTTTTATCTTTCGTCTGTCACATAGATTAAAACAGTTTCTCCTTGATAGAGCCAAGCCGCAAGCACTCACCTGGTAGGATAACACCTGCCCTTTTCTCTTGACCAGTGACTGGATTACAAATACAGCAAGTGACAGGACTGTGGGTGCTGTTTTTGAGAAGAACACTCATCTTCAGGTGCAATAATCCAGCTTCATCCACTGAGGAGAACTTTGATGAGTATGGAATTACATTTCCCCTGCTGTCTCTCCACTCCATCTGGGGTGATGGGAACCACCCTCCCGAATTACACTCCAGCATGAGTCCTTTTGTGTCAGGAACCTGAACATTAATCTGTACATCCAAGCCTAGAGCTGAAGGAGAAGACAGAAATGCTATTATAATTATTGTTGTGGACTCAAAAGCTGAAACATAGTTTCCTCTGATTCTCTGTGGTCTGCTATATACACCGTAAGTTTAATATGGATGGGCAAATTAGGGCACGGGTAATGCTCCAATTTGGGAGTATATCAATATCAATAACCTCAGATATGCAGATGACACCACCCTTATGGCTGAAAGTGAAGAACTAAAGAGCCTCTTGATGAAAGTGAAAGAGGAGAGTGAAAAAGTTGGCATAAAGCTCAACATTCAGAAAACTAAGATCATGGCATCCAGTCCCATCACTTCATGGAAAATAGATGGGGAAACAGGGGAAACAGTGGATGACTTTATTTTTCTGGGCTCCAAAATCACTGCTGATGGTGACTGAAGCCATGAAATTAAAAGATGCTTACTCCTTGGAAGGAAAGTTATGACCAATCTAGATAGCATGTTAAAAAGCAGAGACATTACTTTGTCAACAAAGGTCCATCTAGTCAAGGCTATGGTTTTTCCAGTAGTCATGTATGGATGTGAGAGTTGGACTATAAAGAAAGCTGAGTGCCGAAAAATTGATGCTTTTGAAATGTGGTGTTGGAGAAGACTCTTGAGAGTCCCTTGGACTGCAAGCAAATCCAACCAGTCCATCCTAAAGGAGATCAGTCCTGAGTGTTCTTTTGGAAGGACTGATGTTGAAGCTGAAACTCCAATACTTTGGCCACCTGATGCGGAGAGCTGACTCATTTGAAAAGACCCTGATGCTGGGAAAGATTGAGGGCAGGAGGAGAAGGGGATGACAGAGGATGAGACAGTTGGATGACATCACCGACTCAATGGACATCAGTTTGGGTAGATTCCGGGAGTTGGTGATGGACAGGGAGGCCTGGCGTGCTGTGGTTCATGGGGTCGCAAAGAGTTGGACATGACTGAGCAACTGAACTGGACTGAACTGAACATTGCAAACCTAATCCAGGATAGCAGGACACTAAAGGTATGAACCATAGAAGAAAAGATTATCATTATGTCTGTAATCCATAAATTAGACTTTACAATGGTTAATAACTTCTGTCCATCAAAACACAACAGGTAGAAGGTGAAAAAGCAAGCTATAGACTAGGAGAAGATGTTCATGATACATTTGAGAAAGAATCTGAGTCCAAAATAAATTTTTTAAATACTATAAATCAATAAAACAGCAAACCTGGTTGTTAAAATTAGCAAAGATTTGAAGCATTTGATTTTATATATATATACATATATGTGTGTGTATATATATCTTCAGATGGTCAACACGTACATGCAAAGATGCTCAACATCACCAGCTATCAGAGAAAGGCAAAGTAAGATCTCAACGAGATACCACTTTACCCCCAACAGAATGTCTATATGTTTACAATGCACAGGACTGGGACCAGCATTACCAAGGGACAGGGGATGGCAGAGGTCTTCTACACAGTTGGCTCCAGGGAGGTAAATGGGTCCAATCTCTATGGAAAATTATTAGTATCTACTAACATTAAGCATATACTTATGACCCAGAAATTTCACTCTTAGTTAACAATGTAAGAGAAATGAGTACTAATGTCCACCTAAAAGGGTTTTCAAGAATATTCATGGCAGTGTTATTCATTAATAGCCCCAAACTGAAAGTAACCCAAGTGTTCAATCATAACATAGACTACTACAAAGAAATACAGAAAAACAAACTTCTGCTAGTCACAACATAAATGAATGATGGTGAGCAGGTAATGCTAATCATAAATATTAAACATATGTTTTCACTTATATCAAGTTCTAGAAGAGGAAAACTCATCTATGGTGATAGAAGCTAAAGGACTGTTTCCCTCAGTAGGAAGAGAATGGTATTAACTACGAAGGAGCAAGATGGAACCATCTGGGTAATATCTTCATCTGAAGGGCAAGTTCATGGGTATCCCAATATGTAAAAATTCCCTGAGCTGTACTTTAAGATTTGTGCACTCTACTGTGTGTAAAGCACACCTCAATACAAAAAGAAAAATATTTTTTAAAAATCCGAAGCTAAAACCAAATTCCACTAGGTATCCCCATCTCTATAGAGGCTATTTTGAAATTTGCATCACTCTGAGCATAGAAATGGAATCAATTTATTCAGAGGAGTAGATAAGTATACAAATAATAAATACAACTTAAAAATATTAATGGTGTGTTTAGAGTAGTAATGATGATGCAGCATTTTGAACCAATCTTTCTGCTGAAGACAACCCAAAGGTGAATGAAATAACAAAAACTCATCCCCTAAGATTTTCTCGAATGTCTAACAAGACAGAGAAATTACAGGACTTGAAGAGGTAAAGGGCTTCCCTGGTAGCTCAGCTGGTGAAGAATCCTCCTGCATTGCAGCAGATTCCGGTGTGATTCCTGGGTAGGAAAGATCCCCTGGAGAAGGGATGGGCTATCCATTCCAGTATTATTGGGCTTTCCTGGTTGCTCAGATGGTAAAGAATCCACCAGCAATGCAGGAGACCAGGGTTCAGTCTCTGGGTTGGGAAGATCCCCTGGAGGAGGGCATAGCAATCCACTCGAGTATTCTTGCCTGGAGAATCCCCATGGACAGAGAGCCTGGCAGGCTACAGTCCATGGAGAGGTAATGGATTGGAATTCAGGGAGGGTATAGCCATTTCTGCCTCTGGTCATAGCTTGTCAGGAAAGTAACTCATGATCGTGGGTTTTTGTTTTTGTGTTTTTTTTTTTTTTTTTTTAAAGAGAACTCCTGGGAGTAAGAGAGAAAGGATTGGAAACTAGAGGCCCAGGAGGGTGAAGATCCTGGTATATTAACCCCACTCCATACCCATATAGATATCAGACAGTTATTGGCCTTTCCCCTGGAGACCTTTTCTGATTACCTAGAGGCAATTTGAAAATAACGAGCAGCTTGGAGTTCCCTAAAAGTAGAAGAGGCCCTTCATTAAAGGAGTTTGGCACCTATCAACACAGAAATTTCAACAGAAAGTGATGCTACGGATTAGGATCCTGTAGAGTTCATACTGATGCAGGAGAATAAACTGTACCCCATGCAGAAAGAAATATCAGTTTTCTCCAAATTTCTCTGTCAATTTAATGAAGTCTAATTAGAAGCCCTTTTCATCATACGGGACTGGAATACAAAAGTAGGAAGTCAAGAGATACCTGGAGTTAACAGGCAAATTTGGCCTTGGAGTACAGCATGAAGTAGGGCAAAGGCTAACAGAGTTTTGGTGAGAGAATGCACTGGTCATAGCAAACACCTTCTTCCAACAACACAAGTGAAGACTCTACACGTGGACTTCACCACATGGCCAACACCGAAATCAGATTGATTATATTCTTTGCAACCAAAGATGGAGAAGCTCTATACAGTCAGCAAAAACAAGACTGGGAGCTGACTGTGGCTCAGATCATGAACTCCTTATTGCCAAATTCAGACTTAAATTGAAGAAAGTAGGGAAAACCACTAGACCATTCAGGTATGACCTAAATCAAATCCCTTACGATTATACCGCGGAAGTGACAAACAGATTCAAGGGATTAAATCTGATAGAGAGAGTGACTGAAAACTATGGATGGAGGATTGTAACATTGTACAGGAAGCAGTGATCAAAACCATACCCAAAAAGAAGAAATGCAAAAAGGCAAAATGATTTTCTGAAGAGACCTTACAAATAGCTGAGAAAAGAAGAGAAGTTAAAGGCAAAGGAGAAAAAGAAAGGTATATCCATGTGAATACAAAGTTCCAAAGGATAGCAAGGAGAGATAAGAAAGCCTTCCTAAATGATCAGTGCAAAGAAATAGAGGAAAACAATAGAAAGGGAAAGACTAGAGATCTCTTCAAGAAAATTAGAGATACAAAGGGAACATTTCATGCAAAGATGGGCACAATAAAGGACAGAAGATATGGACCTAACAGAAGCAGAAGATATTAAGAAGAGGTGGCAGGAATACACAGAACTATACAAAAAAGATCTTAATGACCCAGATAACCACAAAGATATGATCACCCACCTAGAGCCAGACATCCTGGAAGGTAAAGTCAAGTGGCCCTTAGCATCATTATGAACAAAGTGAGTGGAGGTGATGGAATTCCAGTTGAGCTCTTTCAAATTCTAAAAGTTGAGGCTGTGAAAGTGCTGCGCTCAATATGCCAGCAAATTTGGAAAACTCAGCAGTGGCCACAGGACTGGAAAAGGTCAGTTTTCATCCCAATCCTAAAGAAGGGCAATGCCAAAGAATGCTCAAACTACTGCATGATTGCATTCATTTCACACGCTGGCAAAGTAATGCTCAAGATTCTCCAAGCCAGGCTTCAATAGTATGTGAACTGTGAACTTCCAGACATTCAAACTGGATTTAGAAAAGGCAGAGGAACCAGAGATCAAATTGCCAACATCCATTAGATCATAGAAAAACCAAGATAATTCCAGAAAAACATCTACTTCTTCTTTATTGATTAATACTACTTCTGCTTTATTAAGTCAAGGCCAAAGCCTTTGACTGTGTAAATCACAACAAACTGTGGAAAATTCTTAGAGATGGGAATACCAGACCACCTTACCTGCCTCCTGAAAAATATGGATGCAGGTCAACAAGCAACAATTAGAACCAGACATGGAACAACAGACTGGTTCCAAATCAGGAAAGAAGTGCACTAAGGCTATATATTGTCACCCTACTTAGTTAACTTATATACAGAGTACATCATGCGAAATGCCGGGCTGGATGAAGCACAAGGTGGAATCAAGATTGCAGGGTGAAATATCAATAACCTCAGATATGCAGATGACATCACCCTTATGGCAGAAAGCAAAGAGGAACTGAAGAGCCTCTTGATGGAAGTGAAAGAGAAGAGTAAAAAAGCTGGCTTAAAACTCAACATTCAGAAAACTAAGATCATGGCATCTGGTCCCATCACTTCATGGAAAATAGATGGGGAAATAATGGAAATAGTGACAGACTTTATTTTCTTGGGCTCCAAAATCACTGCAGATGGTGACTGCAGCCATGAAATTAAAAGACACTTGCTCCTTGGAAGAAAAGCTATGACCAACCTAGACAGCATATTAGAAAGCAGAGACATTACTTTGCTGACAAAGGTCTGTCTAGTCAAATTATGGCTTTTCCAGTAATCATGTATGGATGTGAGAGTTGGACCATAAAGAAAGCTGAGTGCTGAAGAATTGATGCTTTTGAACTGTGGTGTTAGAGAAGACTCTTGAGAGTTCTTTGGACTGCAAGGGGGTCAAACCAGTCAATCCTAAAGGAAATCAGTCCTGAATATTCATTGGAAGGACTCGTGCTGAAGCTGAAACTCCAATATTTGGCCACCTAGTGGGAAGAACTGACTCCTTGTAAAAGACCCTGATGCTGGGAAAGACTGAAGGTGAGAGAAGAAGGGGATGACCAAGGATGAGATGGTTGGATGGCATCACCAACTCGATGGACATGAGTTTGAGTAAGCTCTGGGAGTTGGTGATGGACAGGGAAGCCCGGCATTTTACACTCCATGGGGTCACAAAGAGTCGGACATGACTAAGTGACTGAACTGAACTGAACTGAATTAAAAGCCCCCAAAATATGAGTGAGTGTGTGTCCACATGTTTGTGTGAGTATATGTGTGATTTGACAAACTGATGCTAAAATTTTATACACAGACACACACTCGGACATGCATGAAATTACATATGTAGTAATTTATTTAAAAAATTAAATAGAGTATTACTTGCCTATCAAAAGGTTGAAAGCAACCTATATGTCCTTTAATAGGATATGGGTAAAATAATTCTGAATCAGCCACGCAATGGAAAACTTTGCAACCATGAGAGGACTAAGAAAAAAATCAATAACTGCTATGGCTTCAGTTTACACTATTAAGTTAAAAAAACAAGTTGTAAAACAAAGTATATACTGTATTAGCATTTAGAAAGAAGATATGGGTATATAAATATTTATATAAGGATAAATAATTGTATGTCTATATGTTTGCAAGGACATATATGTATGTATGTATACGTACATTATGCACATATATAAATAAGCAAACTATCTCTGGAAGTGGTTCAGGGTAGTGTTACCAAGGAAACGTGGAGATGACTTTTTTTGTCCTTACCTGCTACCCTCAGATCCATGATGGCCTCTTCAGAGGTGTCACCATCTTTAAAGAAACAGTGGTACTGTCCCCCATCAAGAACACTGATATCATGGATCCTGAGGGTGACTTTGCCTTCTCCTAGGCTGTCCTTCAGGAGTACTGTGCGATTCATATAGTTGTAAGTGCTTTTTCCAGAGACTTCTTCCCCATCCTTGTACAGGTAAACCAGCTGGGAATAGTGCTCATGAAACCAGCCCACCTCCATGTGCTCTGCACTCTGTGGTGGGGACAGCTGGCAGCTGAACTCAGCGTGTCCACCCACCAGGGCCACCTGGTGGCTCCCGGAGCTGCTCACAGTGAACTGCTCTGTGAAGAAAGTCAGAGATCAAGGATTTATTCTGAAGGCCACAGGAGAAAGTTTACCTAGGTTCCTCTGCTCTGGACACATTGGCCTAACTCCTAGTTCTTGATGCCAAGTCCTTTCTGATTTCAAAACTTCGCTCTCAAAGATACCTTCACTCTGACAGCAGTGCTCTTCTTTCACACCCTCCCATACCTGCTTCCTTCTTACTTCTCAGGTCCCAGCTTCGATGTCAACTTCGTAGGGAAAACTTTTATCACCACCCACTTAACATTTCCCCTAGTCATGTCTTCCTAGCACTTATCATTACTGATATTTTAAATTCCTATCTTATTTCCTCTTAAAACCAACTAATACGTAAGCTGTACAACAACAGAGTCTCTATCTTTTAAAAAATGCTCTGTATTATCCCCAGTGCATAAAACATTGCCTGAACATGGGAGGTACTCCATAAATATTTAATAAAGGAATGTGAATAGCTCACACCATTGAGAGGCAGGATATGGACCACTATGGCTGAATAACAACCTTTACTTATCAAATACACCAGCTGCTTTTTTCAGTGTCAGTTTTTGGTGCATTAAAGATGGCCACAAATTTTCTGATGCTCCATCCCTGAACAGAAAGTGCCTATGTCCCCTCCTTTTAAAACTGTCCTCTGATACTGTTTTGCTCTATAGAACGTGGCAGAAGACTACCTGGAATCGTTCCTGGATTTGTCTTAGGAATGAGCAGGTCTCATTCCTTTTGTTTGTTTGTTTGTTTTCTCATTCTTTCTGGAAGCCATCAGTAGCCATATACAAAGTCTGATGAGCCTGAGACCATCATAACAGAAAGGCCATGTGTTAACATGCCAGTTGACAGTGCCAGGGGATCCCAGCCTTCCAGCCTACTCTGCCAAAATGCTAGACATATGAATGAAGCCACCTTGAGCCCTTTGGACCACTCTGCCCACAAGCTGAATATATGAAGAGATCTCAGTCTATCACACGGAACACTGAACATTTCCTTCAGTGTCTTTTATCTTCATCATTTTCGCTTATAGATGTAACATACCATGAAAAAGAAATAGATAACCCTACCTGAGGGGAGTACTACCATTTGTAAGAGGAGAATGGCTACAGAGTATCCAGATACATAGGAAAATGCAAGCTCCATCACACCTGGAAAATGAAATAGCAATTGTGGGTAACACAGGAAAACAATAAACAGAGACAATTCTGAAATCCTGCCTTTTGAGAGAATTCTCTTTGACGTGCCACTGAATAATTTAGCCAAACCACAGGTGTCAGACCCACCGAGATTAGGTCTTTTCCTCTTGCTTTCCTTTGCTTTTACTGTGACTCATGCCTTCATTAGATGACTACTATGGGGGGCAGCTGTGGTAGACAAAAGCATAAACAGTGTACAGAACTCAGCTACGCACATCCAGATTCACTTGGCCTCAACTGCATCTTGGCTTAAGCCACTCCCTCAATTCAGAGCCCTGGCTGCTGCCTCTGATGTTGCCTCACTTCCTAATGGAAACACTCATGTGCCTTCTGCTATGGGCAACAGGCCAGTTTTGGCAAAACAGTCATAATTCCTCTATTACAGACAGGGTCTGCCTGGATCTGCGACCTTCTGGCTCCACCCACTACTTCGACATTCAAAGGAAATGCCACATCAGAGGTAGGACCTGGGCTCCCCAGTAGCTGCCCAGAGGGCCTGCAGAAAAAAGCTCAGCTATAAAAGTCTGCTAACTGCCTGGCAGAAAGTCTTGGATCAATCAGATACAAGAAATAAGAAGTAAGATTTTTTTTTTTCTTCTTCCAATATTATACTCAAACATGTGGAAACCTGATCCATGATAACACTAGGACTGCAAACTGAAGAAAGAATTGCTGCTCTGTGAATGGTGCTGAGACAATGCACAGGAAAGCAGAGCCTTGGAATCTCCCTTCATACCACACACAGATCAAAGACACGAACGTGAAAACCAAAGCTATGCAAATATTAGACCACTTTGTAACAATAGACTCTTCATGTAATTGGGATATGAACAAATTCCTCAGACCGAATAAAATGATGGCAAATGTTAAATTCAACTTCATTAAAGTGTGTTTATATCAAAAGATATAAAGAAAGCAAAATGACAAGTCCTGATAAAGAAAACATTTACAACTACTAGAGCTCAAAAGGCTCAATATCTAAAATATATTAATTAATCCTTGCCATTCAAATTGCTGGTTGTCTTTTAAAAAAGACAAATCTTTCCCTACTTAGACTATCCAATGTTCATTGAGTAACTTGGACAACACAAAGATTGCACTTTTCAGATTCCTTACAGCCAGGTGAGCTATAGGACTGATTTCTGGTCAATGCGATGTAAACAGAACTAGAAAGAACTTACTTTAATCCCTAAATTCAGAAGAGAAACCTTCCCTCCCCCTTTACAGCCAGACTGAAGCCCATCCTATGGCTATACCTAAGATAGAACCTGGACCTTGACGTGAAAGTCACAGGCTGAAGGTGGAGCAGAAAGTAAAATAGAAGCTTGGTCCTTAACTTTATGAAGCTGTCTCTTGGAAACTAACTTTGGTCTTCTTTTACCTCATTTAATGATGAAACCTGTCTTTTTACCTAAATGGATTGCAGTTACATGGTTGCTCAGTTTACTGTTATTCTTTATAATGCAAATATATTATAAATAATATTTATACAAATTAAATATTTATCTTTAAAGTTTTCTTAAAATGAAAGACCAAAGGCAAGCATTTCAAGACTGGTAAGCCAGCTTACCAAAATTGCCTGAAGACCTACGTCCCTTCCAGATACTTTGAATGTATCTCACCCACTCTTAAACACACACATATAGGCTAAGAATCACTGAAATTACATCTTATGTGTGTGGGAGATTTATATTTATGATTTATAAAAAGTCATGAAGCATATTAATATATATATATGCAAATATGTATGTATAAAGTGAATCACCTCATTACAATTTTGTTTTAATTCTCAGAGACTTAGTTACTTAAGACACAATTTTGGCTTCTATTCTATCTAGAAATGGAACAATTAGTTTAGTCTGTTTTAGAGATACCTTGAACAGAGTCAATTTTTTTATTACTATCATCAATCCAAAGGAATGAGTAGCACACACTTGTTGGTATTCAGTATACATAGAGTTATTTCTAAGCTCATTTCTAATGGAAGTTGAAATAAATCTACTCTTTAAAATAATAGAGACCTACTGGACTTATAATTTTCTTACCCTCTAAAAGAAATTACTCTGAAGGAAAGAAGTGAAAAAGGAGCAAAAACAAAAACAAAGACAAATAAACATCAAAACAAAACCCAGACAGAATAAGAAGGACCTAAGGTCAAAAACACTGGATAGCTTTATATGCAGCATATATAGTCAAGCAAAGGAGTAATGAAAGAAATAAGCCAAATAGAAGCATCTCAAATTTTCTCATTTACCTGTTCCCCAAAATAAAAGGCAGATCTAAGAAAGACTCCAGGCTCTTCAGAAAGGACCTCATCCAAATGCCTGTAGATCTATACCTGGATCAGCTGGGTTCCTGCTGTCACAAAAACCACGAGCAGATGTGCTGTAGTCCTGGCAACTCGCAGGACTTTCTGTAAGAACCCCAATAGATGCCTGTGTGCTACAGCTTATTTTCCCGGCATAAAACATATATTCCCCTCAACAAAAGAAACGCAAAGGTGGCAGCCTCACCCAGTGTGTAGGACTGCTTGTCCAAACTCATTTTTACCATTAGGATGCAACAACAATTCTCAAACAAGCACAGATTTCAACTTGACTCGCCTCCCTTTGAAAGTAAAGCATGAAACAATGTTTATTATGTAGCATGTCATTTGGATCAATTTAAACTATCTATGAAGGAGAAATAACACTGAAATGTCTAAAGAATATTATATAAGGGAATATTGTGACTGTAGTCTTTGAAAATGGAAATAGGAAGGATCTTCCTTATCTTGATAAAGGCTATCTTTAAAAATCTCCAAAAACATTATTTTTAATCTCCAAAAACATTTATTTTAATTATTTTATCTTTAATGCAAAGATTTAAATCTTTGCAGTCTTTCTCTTTTACACTCTGGGACAGTCTTAGTAATTTTTTTTTTTTTTTGATCTGTCTCCTCTGGCAAGGGAAAGAAAAACATAAATAAATGGCACTTAAAATCTTTTAAACAGTGAGAAAATCCATCAACAAAATAAAAAGAATGAGAGAAGATATTTGCAAATGATATGTCTGATAAGGGGTTAATATTCAAAGTATAGAAAGAACTCATACAACTCAGTATAAAAAATTAAAACAACTTGATTTAAAAAATGGGCAGAGGACCTGAATAGACATTTTCCCAAAGACATACAGATGGCCAATAGGCAAGTGAAAATGCTCAACATTACTGATCATCAGGAAAATGTACAATAAAACCACAATGAGATATCACCTCATACCTGTCAGAATGACTCTTGTCAAAAAGACAACAAATAAGTGTTGGGGAAGACGTGGAGAAAAGGGAACCCTTGTACACTGTTGTTGGGAATGTAAATTGGTACAGCCAATATGGAAAACAGTATGGAGGTTCCTTAAAATATTAAAAATATAACTAGTATATAATTCAAAAAATAAATTAAATAAATAAATAAATCTAAATAATTAAATGTTTTAATCTAACATGATCAGAAAATGAAGCTGTCAGAGTAGTGCAAGTGTGAAAAAGGAAGGAGAAAAATGAACAAATGTGGATGAAATAATTTACATGGAAAGTAATAAGAAAATAGAGAAATACAAATTTTTAAGAAATACAAATTTTTAGTACTTTTCTCTAGCGTAAGTTAAATAATGTGTGAGATTGCTTAGGAATTTTAAGAATATTTTTCTAAACATAAAAAACTGGATAACAATATCATGTTCATGGAGGAGGAAATATTAACATTTTAAAGATTAAAGTTGCCATTTACATTAGTCTACAAACCATAAAATTCTAATACAATGGTAGCGGAATAGTAGGAGCAATAAGGTAGCTTAACCTCAAAATTATGTGGAAGAATTAACATTCACTAATAACAAAGATAACCATAAAACAGTAAAGAGAAATGTTTCTAAATTCACTGTACTAGACACTAACATATATAATAAAGCCATAGTAAAAGGACAGAGTGGTATTGGTGCAAAAAGACAAATCCAAATGGAACAGACTAGAGATATGAGAAAAGTAAATGTGGTATTTGATGTAAGTGGTGTATGTAGGTCTTTCTCCATTTGTCCTCTCAGATCCATTCTCTTCTTTCCTTTATTCTCTAGCTTGCAGAGCTGCTCTCTACCAAGTCACCTGGGGTCCCTTCCCTTCTGGCCTATGAGAGTCATGGGAGACTGAAGGATGAGAAGAGAAAGAGGCCAAAGCATCTCTTTCCTTGCTCCCTTCCTGTTTTGTTGCCACACGTCAGGGGGCTCATCCCCCTACAACTACAGCTCCTGCCCATAGCCCATCATCCATGGCTCCAGATCACCCAGGCTCTGACAACACTCTTTCATCATTTGTCGTTAATGTATGAGGAGTGACAAGTTTCAACAGTAGCCAGACCTTGAGGATCTTGTTGACTCACTTAATTCCAATCACTCTTAAATAAATATGTTCTTCATTTGATGATATTCAGAATGTCATTTGAATCTGCCTTGTAGTTCCTTGCCAAAATCCTGACTAAAAACAGGTGGAATCACATATCAGTTGAAAAAAGAGGGGTTCCAGAGGAAAATTTGTTCCCTCTATGGGAAAAAAAGCACACAAGTAAAAACTCAGGATAATGTCTTTGAGATATTGGGGTGCAAAATATTTCTTAATAGAACCCCAAAGTACAAACTGTATGGGAAAAATTAATTTGACAACCTTAAATATCTATGCTAAATTAAGGACATTATAGACAAAGTTAGCAGATGTCTGACATGACAGTATGATATTTTCAAAGCCTAATGATATCAAGGGATCAATAACTAGATAGGAATGCCTGCAAATCACAGGGGAACAAGACAAAATCTGACAAATAATTTATTACACTGTGTAAATAAGAAATCCACAAAGGGTAGAAATGACTATCTAAACTTGTATCAAGAAATTAATAATCTTGCTAGTAATCAGATAAAGGCATATAAATACAAAAGGAGATACAATTTATTACCCATTAGATAAGCAGAAGTAAAAAGTTGGATAACACTGAGTACTGATAAGGATTAGGACACTGGGCATGTGAAAATAAACCCATCTATTCTGGAATCATTTTAAGTGTTAGCTGCTTAGTCATGTCCAGCTTTTTGCGACCCCATGGACTGTAGCTTCCCAGCTCCTCTGCCCACGGAATTCTCCAGGCAAGAATACTGGAGTGGGTAGTCATTCCCTTCTCCAAGGGAATACCCTTCCTGACCCAGGGATCAAACCCAGGTCTCCTGCATTACAGGTGAATTCTTTACAGTCTGAACCACCAAGAAAGCCACTGGAATCTCTTAACAGCATTGAATTAAGGATTGAAGTATTCATGACATACTAAGGACATATTATGGGCTTCCCTGATAGCTCAGTTGGTAAAGAATCCACCTGCAATGCAGGAGATCCAGTTCAATCCCTGGGTCAGGAAGATCCTCTGGAGAAGTGATAGTCTACCCACTCCAGTATTCTTGGGCTTCCCTGGTGGCTCAGCTGATAAAGAATCCACCTGCAATGCGGGAGATCCAGTTCAATCCCTGGGTTAGGAAGATCCCCTGGAGAAGGGAAAGGTTACCCACTCCAGTATTCTGGTCTAGAGAATACTAATTTTTAAAAAGCCCCTAATGCTGGGAAAGATTAAAGGTGGGAGGAGAAGGGGATGACAGAGGATGAGATGGCTGGATGACATCACTGACTCAATGGATATGAGTTTGGGTAAACTCCAGGAGTTGGTGATGGACGGGGAGGCCTGGCATGCTGCAGTCCATGGGGTCACAAAGAGTCGGACAGGACTGAGTGACTGAACTGAACTGAAGGACATATTTGGATATATACCTCTGAGAAATTCTTTTGAAATTGTCAAGGTGACATGCAAGAGAATGTTTCTGACATAAGAAGAAGGCTAGAAGCAGTCTCTGTAATAATCATTTCAACAATGGGGAAGAAAAAGCTATTTGACAACTCTGAAAGCAGGAGAAATACAAAGGAAAACACTCGAAGGCATATAATGACTAAATTGCTTAAAAGTAAAAGTAGCCAGAGAAATGAGACATGTTATATACAGTGGCCAAAAGATAAGAATCACTACTGACTTCTTAATAGAAGTGAAACAAGACATAAGAATACGGAAATGAGTAACAGGCTGCAAGAGAAAAAAAGTCAGCCTTAACCTCTGTATCAAGTTAAAATGTAAGTCAGAAATCTTCAGAAAAATTAAAGCAGAAAGAATTCTTTGCCTGCATTTCTAGGCTACCAGAAGTATAAAGTGAAGTTTTCAGGATGAGGGAATATTATTCCATATGTAAATTCCAATCTATCAGAGGAGAAAAGTTCTAGAAATAGTAAGTGTGTGGGTAAATTTAAAGACATTTTCTTCTCTCTTAATTTTCTTTATTAAAATACTACTGGCTGATTACTGAAAAATAAAAATATAATACAGTTTATAACATGTGGAAGTAAAAAAGAATAACAATAGCACAAAAATGGGATGAGAAGAGAACAGAAGTATACTCTTGGGTGTTTCTTATGTTATACATTAACTGATATGATATTATTTTATTTATTTGTTTTCTTTTCTTTCTTAATTTTTTTTAAAATTTATTTTAATTGGAGGCTAATTACTTTACAATATTGTGGTGGGTTTTTTTTTTTACCATACATTCACATGAATCAGCCATGGGTGTACATGTGTCACCCATCCTGAACCTCCCTCCCACCTCCCTCCCCATCCCATCCCTCAGGGTCATTCCAGTGCACCAGCCCTGAGCACCCTGTCTCATGCATCGAACCTGGACTGGCAATCTATTTCACATATGATAGTAGACATGTCTCAATGCTATTCTCTTAAATCATCCCACCGCCTTCTCCCAGAGTCCAAAAGTCTGTTCTGTACATCTGTGTCTCTTTTGCTGTCTCACATATAGGGTCATTGTTACCATCTTTCTAAATTCCATATATATGCATTAATATACTGTGTTGGTGTTTTTCTTTCTGACTAACTTCACTCTATATGATAGGCTCCAGTTTCATCCACCTCATTAGAACTGATTCAAATGCATTCTTTTTAATAGCTGAGTAGTATTCCATTGTGTATATGTACCACAGCTTTCTTATCCATTTGTCTGCTGATGGACATCTAGGTTGCTTCCATGTCCTGGCTATTACAAACAGTGTTGCAATGAACATTGGGGTACATGTGTCTCCTTCAATTCTGGTTTCCTTGGTGTGTATGCCCAGCAGTGGGATTGCTGGGTCATATGGCAGTTCTATTTCCAGTTTTTTAAGGAATCTCCACACTGTTCTCCCTAGTGGCTGTACTAGTTTACATTCCCACCAACAGCATAAGAGGGTTCTTTTTTCTCCACACCCTCTCCAGAATTTATTGTTTGTAGACTTTTGGATAGCAACCATGCTGACTGGCATGAGATGGTACCTCACTGTGGTTTTGATCTGCATTTTTCTGATAATGAGTGATGTTGAGCATCTTTTCATGTGTTTGTTAGCCATCTGTCTGTCTTCTTTGGAGAAATGTCTGTTTAGTTCTTTGGCCCATTTTTTGATTGGGTTGCTTATTTTTCTGGAATTGAGCTGCAGGAGTTACTTGAATATTTTTGAGATTAATTCTTTGTCAGTTGCTTCATTTCCTATTATTTTCTCCCATTCTGAAGGCTGTCTTTTCACCTTGCTTAGAATTTCCTTCATTGTGCAAAAGCCTTTAAGTTTAATTAGGTCCCATTTGTTTATTTTTCTTTTATTTCCATTACTCTGGGAGGTGGGTCACAGAGGATCCTGCTATGACTTACATGAGAGAGTGTTTTGCTTATGTTTTCCTCTAGGAGTTTTGTGGTTTTTTGTTTTTTTTGTTTTGTTTTTTTTTTTTAATGTGTAGTCTACCCAGATGGTAAGCTACAGAAAGCACTTTGTAAAGTACACAGATATATTTCCTATCCACTGAGAAGAATAATTTTGGCAGCAATTTTAATATGTGAACTATCCAAATATCATTTCTATTTATATATGTATAATTTATATTTGGGTGCCTTCCAACATATATTTAATAACTGAAGAGTTACATAACTGGAGGCAAAAGGAAAACCACCACAACAAAATGTATTTTCTGGTCTTATGTTTAGATCTTTAATCCATTTTGAGTTTATTTTTGTGTATGATGTTAGAAAGTGTCCTAATTTCAATCTTTTACAAGTGGTTGACCAGTTTTCCCAGCACCACTTGTTAAAGAGATTGTCTTTTCTCCAGTGTATATTTTGACCTCCTTTGTCAAAGATAAGGTGTCCATAGCTGCATGGATTTATCTCTGGGCTTTCTATTTTGTTTCATTGATCTATGTTTCTGTCTTTGTGCCAATACCACACTGTCTTGATGATTGTTGCTTTGTAGTAGAGCCTGAAGTCAGGCAGGTTGATTTCTCCAGTTCCATTCTTCTTTCTCAAAATTGCTTTAGCTATTAGAGGTTTTTTTGTATTTCCATACAAATTGTGAAATTATTCGTTCTAGTTCTCTGAAAAATACAGGTGGTAGCTTGATAGGGATTGCACTGAATCTATAGATTGCTTTGGGTAGTATACTGATTTTCACTATATTGATTTTTCTGATCCATGTACATGGTATATTTGTCCATCTATTTGTGTCAACTTTGATTTCTTTCATCAGTGTTTTATGCTTTCTATATATAGGTCTTTTGTTTCTCTAGGTAGATTTATTCCTAAGTATTTTATTCTTTTCGTTGCAATGGTGAATGCAATTGTTTCCTTAATTTCTCTTTCTGTTTTCTCATTGTTAGGGTATAGGAATGCAAGGGATTTGTGTGTTAATTTTATATCCTGTAAATTTACTATAGTCATTGATTAGCTCTAGTAATTTTCTGGTGGAGTCTTTAGGGTTTTCTATGTAGAGGATCATGATATGATATTATTTCAAAGTGGACTTTGACAAGTTAAAGATGTATATTTTAAAGCAAAGGCAACCATTAAAAAATCCATAATTAATAAGAAAGTAGTAGAATGCTAAATGAAACTCATCCAGCATAAAACAAGGTGTAAAAGGAAAACACAAGAGACTTCAGACTGGATAAAAATGAGATATCATATCATTATATTATTATAATTTTAAGTTAAATATAAATACACAGTTTAAAAGTAAATGCTTGAAAAAATATATACTTTGTGAACAGCAAGCATATTAATATCTTACTATATTAATATCAGACAACATAGACTTCAGAACAAACAATATTAACAGAGATAAAGAGGAACAGTTCAAAGTGATGAAAATGCAGTTTATCAAGAAAACATAGCAATCATAAATGTGTGTACTTCTAGCTAAAGAAATTCATAAGACATGAAGCAAAAGCTGACCAAACTAAAAAGAGAAATAATCAAATCCACAACCATAGTTGCACATTTTAACCCTTCTCTTTCAGTATTTGATAGAAAAAGTAAACCGAAAATAAAGACTTTTAAATCCCATAAAAGTGTAACACTATATTTTCAAAAGATTATACACAAGTCAGTATAAAACACTAATTTTTCTGCATGGAAATTTAATTTGTACATGGAAATAGTCTACCAAAGACTGGGGACAGAGCATAAGAAGTGAGAGAGCTCTTCCCTAAGGTACACAGGACATTCTTCAACTGCAAAATAGTAGCTTCTGATGATTGAAGAAAACATGAGAGAAATTCTTTCAAGAAACTCCTTCCAAAGTTTATACAGAGACCAAGCTTAATAGCAAAAGCCAAGCAGGTTTTTGAGGAGTAAATTGACATAATGCATATAAAATGATATGGGAAAGTTCAGGATATTGAATAGACAAACAATTTTTAAAAGGACAAAGTTGGAGGCATCATTTAAATTCATGTATTATA
This sequence comes from Cervus canadensis, assembly GCF_019320065.1. Lineage (NCBI taxonomy): Eukaryota > Metazoa > Chordata > Mammalia > Artiodactyla > Cervidae > Cervus > Cervus canadensis. The sequence continues at coordinate 93,168,159 of NC_057387.1, forward strand.
TTATTTAAATTCAAGATACATTATAAAACCGTAATAGGTATATAATGGTCAGAGTTATTGATACATATGTTAGTAACTGATTTTTGACAAGGGTTCAAAGAACAAAAAATTTGGATACATTTTTAGATTGCATTCTATTTCACTGATCCATTTGTGTGTCTTTACAGCAGTCAAACACTGTTTTAATTAGTGTAATTTTATATTGAGCTTTGAAATCCGATTGCCCAACTCAGTTCTTCTTTGCTGAGAATCGTCATGTAAATATCTACAGATTTGGAGAAAAGGCACCCTACCTTCTACAAATAACTATTCTCCTTTAGAGAACCAGCTTCTGGGCTGTTCCTGAACTCTAATAGACACCAGTAACTTGATAAGGAGACAGTGGATGACCATAAAAACCTACACTGGCTCACGAACACCAGCTGGTCAGAATCGTGGAATAAACCAAGTTGTAAGATTAGTGATGACTGAGAAGTTGCATGTGTGAATTCACCTCTTACAATGAGCACAAAGTATGAGCACATTTGCGAGTTATTTGCATGTCATCCAAAGTGCCTATTGTAGGGGAAGCCCTCAATTAGCCAGGTGAGCAAGGTGCCCATCCTGTGAACATCCAGCAGTCTCTTTTATGAGCAACCCTGGTACTTGTTTAATGGGCTCAAGTATTTGCAGTGGGATGTGGGGTAATGCATGAGCTCAACAAGACAGATTTTCCCTCCCCATGGCTTCTGCCTACTGGATTGATCTCCCAACTGTCAATACCTAGGATTAAACATTAAGCCCCATATTTTCAACTAATGTCCTGCATGACAAATCATTCTCCACTAATTGATTGTATAGGACCTCTGCCACCTTAAAGAAAAGGAAAATTTGTTTTCACTGGATGGCATAATTACCCCTACGTGAGTCTACCTTCCTTGGCTACAGTGGTTCTGCCAGCATCACCAAGAACAGACACAACAATGCCTTATTGTCACTGTGGTGTTCCTTACAAAGTATTAATATAGTTTCTAATTGAGAAACTTATTTTACCTTAAAAGAAGTGGAATAATGAGCTCCTATATATGGGATCTGTGGAACTTACCATATACTCCTTCACACAGAAGCAGCTGATCTTATAGATCACTGGAATGGCCTATTGAAGACTCTTGTTATGGCGCTAGCTGGAAATAACTACGCACAAAGCTGCAACACTACTTCATAAATTGCCATTCTTTTTCTGAATTGATGACTTGCAAGTGATGCTTTTTTATTCCATTACCAAAATATATAGGTTTAAGACTAGAAAGACAAAGATAGAAGAGATTTCTTTTACTATCAACCCATAATCCACATTCCTACTCTCGCTTTCTATTCTCACAATTCTGAACTATGTTAGGTTAAAGACCTTCTCAAGGAAGGAATAACATCATAAAAGTAAGCAGTGTTTGCCTGGTGATTTGTAAGTGGAGATCGCCACCTAACTGATTTGGGCTTTCTATGCCACTGAAAGTGAAAGTCCCTCAGTCATGTCCAACTCTTTGTGACCCCCATGGACTATACAGTCCATGGAATTCTCCAGGCCAGAATACTGGAATGGGTAGCCTCTCCCTTCTCCAGGGGATCTTCCCAACCCAGGGATTGAACCCAGGTCTCCCGCACCGCAGGCGGATTCTTCATCAGCTGAGCCACCAATCAACAGGCAAATAAAAAGATATTGAAATCAGGGTATAAGGGACTTCCTTGGTGGTCCAGTGGCTAAGACTCCACACTTCCAATGCAGGGGTCCCAAGTTCAATTCCTGATCAGGAAACTAGATCTCACGTGCTGCAACTAAGAGTTTACATGCCACAACTAAAGATCCTGCATACTGCAAGGAAAATCAAAGATCCCTCATGCCACAACTAAGACATGACACAGACAAATATATAAATAAATAAGAGTGTTAGAGGGAAACAGATACCATCAAGGCAGAGAAAATCGAGGGGATTCTCTTGAATACATCTAATTACTTCAAGGTCAATTCAGTTCAGTACAGTTCAGTCACTCAGTTGTGTCTGACTCTTTGTGACCCCATGAATCGCAGCACGCCAGGCCTCCCTGTCCATCACCAACTCCCGGAGTTTACCCAAAATCATGTCCACCGAGTCGGTGATACCATCCAACCATCTCATCCTTTGTCATCCCCTTCTCCTCCTGCCCCCAATCCCTTCCAGAATCAGGGTCTTTTCCAATGAGTCAACTCTTCGCATCCCGTGGCCAGAGTATTGGAGTTTCAGCCAAAGCATCAGTCCTTACAATGAACACCCAGGACTGATCTCCTTTAAGATGGACTGGTTGGGTCTCCTTGCAGTCCAAGGGACTCTCAAGAGTCTTCTCCAACACCACAGTTAAAAAGCATCAATTTCTCGGCGCTCAGCTTTCTTCACAGTCCAACTCTCACATCCATACATGACTACTGGAAAAACCATAGCCTTGACTAAATGGATCTTTGTTGACAAACTAATGTCTCTACTTTTTAACATGCTATCTAGGTTGGTCATAAATTTCCTTCCAAGGAGTAAGAATCTTCTAATTTCATGGCTGCAATCACCATCTTCAGTGATTTTGGAACCCCAAAAAATAAAGTCAGCCACTCTTTTCCACTCTTTCCCCATCTATTTCCCATGAAGTGATGGGACCAGATGCCATGATCTTAGTTTTCTGAATGTTGAGATTTAAGCCAACTTTTTCACTCTCCTCTTTCACTTTCATCAAGAGACTCTTTAGTTCCTCTTCACTTTCTGCCATAAGGGTGGTGTCATCTGCATATCTGAGGTTATTGATATTTCTCCCGGCAATCTTGATTCCAGCTTGTGCTTCCTCCAGCCCAGCATTTCTCATGCTGTACTCTGCATATCAGTTAAATAAGCAGGGTGACAATATACAGCCTTGATGTACTCCTTTTCCTATTTGGAACCAGTCTGTTGTTCCATGTCCAGTTCTAACTGTTGCTTCCTAACCTGCATATAGGTTTCTTAAGAGGCAGATCAGGTCGTCTGGTATTCCCATCTCTTTCAGAATTTTTCACAGTTTATTGTGACCCACACATACATGCTAATTAAAGACCACAGTAATAAATGCAAGACTGCTAAAGACTCGGATGCTTTAGGAATAAGATTAGGGTCTTCCCACATTGGAAGGACTGATGTTGAAGCTGAAACTCCAATACTTTGGCCATTGATGCAAGGAACTGAGTCATTTGAAAAGACCCTGATGCTTGAAAAAATTGAAGGTGGAAGGAGAAGGGGACAACAGAGGATGAGATGGTTGGATGGCATCACTGACTCAATGGACATGAGTCTGAGTAAACCCCGGTAGTTGGTGAGGGCCAGGGAGGCCTGGCATGCTGCAGTCTATGGGGTCACAAAGAGTTGGACACAACTGAGCAACTGAACTGAACTAAAGAACCCCAATATTCCAAAGTGAGGGAAAGGGGAATATGGATTAGATAGAGGAAAATTTATAAATATTATTTATAGCTTCATAATTAGTTTCTGACATGAGCAGTGTAGCAGCAGTACTGTCTTTCTCTCTTGTTGGGGAGGTATTATAAGCATACTCCATATAACTTCTTCCTCAAGGACTAGGTAAAACTGTACTTGAAATACTGGAAATCAGAGTTGATTAGAAGGCTTGCTAGTCTAAGAACTATGTCAGATATGTCAGATATGAAATCATATATATATTAAATATGTGTTATATATACATATATAAGCATATATATATATGCTTGCTGGAGAATCCCAAGGACAGAGGAGCCTGGTAAGCTATAGTCCATAGGGTCGCACAGAGTCAGACACGACTGAAGCAGCTTAGCACTCATGCACATATATATATTTATACCTATGTATTTTCTCCATAAACAGAATATGAACGTGTCCTGTCTGCAGTGACCTGTGTCCATTACTCTGTGGTGCACTGACACCTGGCCTTCTGTGTTTTTGAAGATGCTTGTGCTTATGCTCAGTCACTTCAGTCCAGCCCTCCAGGCTCCTCTGTTCATGGGATTCTCCAGGCAAGAATACTGCAGTGGGTTGCCATGCCCTCCTGCAGGGGATCGTCCTGACTCAGGGATCGAACCCATGTCTCCTGCATCTCCTGCATTGCAGGTGGATTCTTTACCACTGAGCTACCAGGGAAGCCCATTTCTGAAGATGGCAGACACTTAAATCTAAGAAAGACCAGGTTAAATGACCCCGACCATAAGGAAAAATCAGAATGAATCATTGTCTTAAAGAGGAACAAGTAATCCTTTTTCTTACCTTGAACCTGGATACACTTCTCCTGCACTTCCTATTGCTGTTAGTGTCCATAACCAAACTGACAAAAAGAAGGCCAACATGATTTCTGCATCTGCTTTTCCCAGCATCTCTTTGTCTCTGAACTCATTTTTTTTTCTTTGTGAATTTTCCCAAAATGAACCAGTAGCAAACTTCCCTTCATGGAGTGAGACAATAGAGTAACGAAAAATAGACCAGAGCTCCAGGTATGTTTCTAATGAGCAGCCGTGTTTAAAAACAACTGGATTATGAGGATCTTTTACTCTTATCTAGCTTGCCTCACTCTTTCTATTTCATATTCAGTACTCCATTTCATTTAGTTTACATTATCCAGTTTCTTCATCTCTTCTTTTTTTTTAAATATTCTTACTCAAGCCTTTATCAAGCATAGTAGAAAAGTTCTAGTATACATATGTACAAATAATATATATAACATATATTTTAAAAATATATATATATAACATATATTTTAGAAAACTTCTGAATTTTTGCCTAACTAAAAAATTTATAACATTTTGACTCTACTTGTTTGACTTAGTATGAATAGAATGCTAGATTTTTAATTTAAAAAAAAAAAGATATGTGACAAGCAACAAAGGTTTACTGTATAGCATGGGGAATTACAGTCAATATCTTGTAAAAAGCTATAATGGAAAATAATTTTAAAAAAGAATACATGTGTATATGCATAACAGAATCACAAAAAATTCTACTTTTTGAAATTTAGTAATGTTTATTTTTTTACCAGTTTTTCTAAATGTCCTATGGACATCTAATAATAATGTTTGAGATACAAAATTTTAAATATATTTGTGTAGGATATAAAATTAATATAAATAGAAATCTATTATATTTAAATTATTAATGACAAAATTCAAGATGCTCTTATTATTTTTCTGCACTTGATAAAATGTTCTCAGAGAAATTTTAATATACCTCACTATGATTATAATTTTTTTTTGTTTTTCCCTTATATTTCTTCTTATTTTTGCTTTATGTATCTTCATTTCTTTGTTGTTAGGTGTATCATCATTTATGATGTCTATCTTCTTTGTGAATTGTACTTCTTATTATTAAAAATATTCATCTTTGTTTCATTTTTAAAAAATTTACAGAATGGAACCTAGATTGGAAGAGGATTAGACTATCGACCTGCCTGTGACTTAATGCATCCACAATTTTGACAAATCTTTCCTCTCCTATGTTCCCAGAAACACCAGCTTGGTAACTGCTGCTGCTGTGCAGTGAGAACAGAGTGAGGCAGGCCTGCACTGGCAACCAGCTTACCCTTGGTGAGCGATTCACATGGGCGTCCTCTAGTGAGGCCAAGGCAAGTTGACAGCAGCACAGGTCTATGCAAGCATCAGCCAAACTCCTAAATGAAGGAAATCCCCTCTCCGGTATCACGTTACAGAACTTGATTTGGCCTTTTTTGTTTGTCTGGTATAACTCTCCTGCTTCTGGAACTGGAAATTTGTATCATCAATCATCACTGTCTTCTGAAATCCTAAAGAAAGTAAAATAACCCTCACATTTTGGGTAAAGAGAAGGAATTAATCAGAGAAGGGATTTGACTCCGACCTGTTGTCAATTATGGTCAAGAGGTTAGGAAACATTAGGTATATCGAAAGTTAGAGTCCAGAGCCAGGATGTGACTTCTCATCATTTCTAATCACTGTGCTTGCCCAGCAGGGGCTCCAGTGGTTCATGCTTAAAGAATCTCAGGGCATAACATGGTCACAACCAAACAGACATTTTTCCCCTTTTGGAGCTTTCCCTTTTGTGTCTTGCTTGTGTCTGTCAGGGACTTTCCAGTCTCTCAACGGTGAGCTTTTAGAGATTTCTAACTCATAAAGCCCATTGGACTCTAGACAGCAGCTCCAATAGCCCCTTCCAGGTTATTATGACAAAGCACAGAGGCAGTTCAGGGCTACGTCTTAATGAGATAAAAGAACAGTTATAATAAGAAAATACGTGAGAAAACCTGTGGGTGTAAAGGTACTGTCAAAAATTATTATTTCATACTGTAAGATTTCAAATAGATGGAGTAGTTTCTGGTGATGACAACTGAGGTCTAAGAAGGCTAGTAATTCCAGCTCCTTATCACCAACAAAATTGCTGGCTTAATGTAAGAACCAAGTGAGCTTGTTAGTGCTCCCTGCCCAACCATCCTCCCCCACCCATATCATCACAGGATCAACCACCTGAAAGGAGATCAGTGTTTGAAGAACAAATGCACTGTCTAGAACTTTACTCTAGTCTGAGTTTAAGAAAGAGATTTAATCCCTGTGGTAATTGATTTTTGAGAAATTATCTCCATGCAAATTGAGAAAAATGTGAGCTAATGCTGCCATCAACCAATCGTAACACCTTGTCCCCTCCTGATGGGCAAAGGAAAGTCATGGGGCAAGAGGCCAGTAGTGTTTGGGGAAATTTCCTTCTCGTGGAAATCACAGGAATGGTTTTCTTAAATAGACATTTTCTTGTGCTGAAATATATAAAAGGAGTTTGTGATAAGTGGATGGGGAGCTTTAAAGAACATGCTCCCCTCTTAAACTAACAAAATAGAAGATATTGATAGGGAGTGAGTGGACAAAGAGGAACTTAAGTCAAAGATTTTGCAGTAAAGGTCAAAGAACTTTGAAACTAGGAGTGTTGGAAGTCTTCTTAGGGCTATTGAAGCCCCATAAAGCTGTACAAGGACCTGTACTGAACAGAAGCATAATAATTGCTAATAACACCTATCAAATGCCTACTATGAGTCTCACAATGTTCAGTGTTTTAGACACACCTAACAACTATTCTTCAATAGCAATGTGACTATCTCAAAGCCTAGGCTGGAGCCAGACATTGTTATCTTGAATGAATGAGTAGAAGTAGTGTGAAGGTTGGTCAATGTCAAAAGTAAGAAACTTAAAAGTAGTACTACCTTGGTTGAATAATATCAATAAAAAAGAAAAATGGGTTTTTACCTGAAAGGGAAAAAAGAGTGTGACTTCTGAGAAAGCTTGCAGAATGCTGACTCTGCCTCTTGGCTCTGTGGTCCACTGTGGGTGAATTAAAGTGGTAGCAATTAGTGACACCCACCTGGTGGAAAGTGGTTTCCACAGGGCTGAGTCAAATTTTCTTCCAGGGAGTGGATTAGTCAAGGTTTCCCAGAGAAACAACACCGATCAGGTGTGTATTCATATATAGAGAGATTTATTTTACTTATGTGATCATGTAGGCTGGCAAGTCTGAGATCTAGGGCAGGCCAGGAGTATGGACTCTCAGGGACCTTAGCCTTTTAAGGCTTTCAGCTGGCTGGATGAGGCCCAGCCATATCACTGAGGGGAATCTGCTTTAATCAAAGTTTACTGATTTAAATGTCAATTGGACCAAAAAATATCTTTACAGCAACATCTAGATTGGTGTTTCACCAAACACGGAACAGTGACCTACCCAAGTAGCCATATAAGGTTAGCCATCAAGGGAAGGCTCACTGACCCTTGCCTTGACCCAAGCCCAACTTTGTTCCAGTGAGCCCTTCATGTAGCATCACAATGAAGTGTATCCTAAGCCCTGAGGGTATTGTTGACAATCGATTTAGATGTGGAGGTTCATCTAGCAAACAAAAGAGAACAGAACCCAGCAAAAACAACCTCCCTGCCCAATCTGTTCTTTGGGGCTATTTCGGCTGATTCTCTGAGCTGCTGGATCCTGAATCCTGCCAGCCTGCTGAAATATAGTAACTATCTGCTCAACATCCTCATCTGAACTAGATCCTACCCTTTTCTCTTACTGACTTCCAGGATCCCTACTGGGGGAACTTCAAATTCTGTTGCCTTGTGGTCCATGTTGTAAAACCCACACACACCTGGAGAAGGTGAGCAGTGTAGCAGATTAAGTCACACTGTCCTACTGGCCTAGGTTATAATCTTGACATCTATTTGCTGTGTGCTGCATGACCTGCAGCAAGGCTTTGTTAAAAAGTAATACTAATTCTGTTCTCAAAGTGTTATTGTATTAAATGGAACTAAGTCTACTGTTAATGTAACCAAACTACCACACTGCTGAACAAATGTCACTGCTGAGTTAGTTAAGTATGAATGTGAAGGAATATGAGCATGACTTTGACATCCCACCTCCATTTATGTGAGACAGAGAAACTTAGGGACTACAGTCCTGCTCACCACTCAGCCAGAAAAGCTTGATTATCATAGCTTTTATACCAAATACAATAACTCTGAATAAACATGGAAGCATGGACCATTTACTTTATTAAATTAATTTTTATTGGAGTATAGTTGCTTTACAATGTTGTGTTAATTTCTACTGTATAGTTTGTGAATCAGCTAAACATACACATATATCTCCTGTTTTTTGGATTTCCTTCCCATTTAGGTCACCACAGAGCATTGAGTAGAGTTCCCTATGCTATACAGTAGGTTCTCATTATTTATTTTATTTTTTTTATTTCATTATTTATTTATTTTATTATTATGTATTTTATACATAGTATCAATAGTATATATTCATCAATCCCAATCTCCCAATTCATCCCACCCACCATTCCCCCTTGGTATCCATATATTTGCTCCCTATGTCTGTGTCTCTATTTACTTTTTAAAGATTTCTTAAAATGGTAGGTTCTTCCTTTTGCAATTACATCTTATATGATAATAATTATGCATCTAAACAGTCGAATCTAGGGCATTTAAGAGAAATGGATTTTTTATTCTTGTTACTTCTTTTTGCCTGCACCATTACGCTACTGACTTCTGGTTCCCCCAAGAGCTAGAAAAGGAAACACTTCTGAATATTCAAGAAAAAGGGAGGGAAGCATGAGAGACACGTTACTTCTAACCCACTGTCCAACACATTTCCTTCCATAGTAGAATCCGATGAGGAGGAAGACAATTGATAAAATTCAAGGGCAGGAATTACAGTTTCCACAAGCTCTCTACAGACATAACATATGTGGAATGGTGTGTTATCGTAAGTAAGCCTCGCTCCAGCTGAAATATCATGCAAGATGGGATGGTAGGTGGGGAGTTTAAAGGAGCATAGAAGAAATTCCCTTGCCAGATAGAAAGTTGGACTGATAGGAGGATATAAACAGAGCTTAGAAGAGAATCCAGGTTGTTCCTGGGTGAGACTATAGTGACTGAATGGTAAAAACAAAGGAATGATTGGTAACAGCATCTATTTTCCCTGGCACTACCATTCCCTTGTTTTTATATGCTGCTTGATTATTTCATTTCACATCCCTGCCCTAGATCTGCCTGGAATCCCATCTTCTCTGGACTGGACTACTAACTGGTTATGATAGAAAATAGACTGCCTCAACTGATCATAGACTAGGTTTGATTTGCTAATATGTATTTAGAATATGTTGATCTCTATGTTGATCTATATAAAATTGTCATTTTTCTAGGTTAAAATGATTAAATATCAGCAATTTCATGTTGTTCAAATTGTATAACTTAGGTCATTATTAGCCTGTCACTCTTCTGTTTTATACTGATTTTATCAAGTTTGATATAAATATTATATTAGAGTGTTCACAGGTCTTAATTTTTTGATGTATTTATATAATGTTTGCATTTGTTGTTATCGTTCAGTCTCTAATTGTGTCTAACTCTTTGTAACCCCATGGACTGCAGCGCACCAGCCTTCCTTCCCAGTCCTTCACTATCTCTTGGAGTTTGCTCAAACTCACGTCCATTGAGTTGTTGATGCCATCCAACCATCTCACCCTCTGTCGCCCCCTTCTCTTTCTGCCCACAGTCTTACCCAGCATCAGGGTCTTTTCCAATGAGTCAGCTCTTTGCATCAGGTGGTCAAAGGATTAGAGCTTCAGTTTCAACATCAGTCATCAGTCCTTCCAATGAATATTCATGATTGATTTCCTTTAGGATTGACTGGTTTGATTTCCTTGTTGTCCAAGGGACTCTCAAGAGTCTTCACCAGCACCACTTCCTCTTTAAATATTTTGTAGAATGTAAAAAGTTCGATCCCAGGGTCAGGTAGAGCCCTGGAGAAAGAAATGGCAACGCATTCTAGTATTCTTGCCTAGAGAATCCTTAGGACAGAGAAGCCAGGCAGGCTATAGTCCATGGGTTTGAGCACACACACACATTAAAATTGCTCGCTTTTGAAATTTACTTTATGGGTTGGTGGAAAGGTTTATGATTTCTGGCATTCATCATTCATATTTTTTGCAACATTTTGTGTTGATTTGGCCAAATTTTTGTGTGTAGAAATTTGTCAATTTCATCTAAACTTTTAATTTTATTGATATGGTCCCTGGTCCCTGGAATCTTGTGCATGGTGACATCCAAGCGGTCCATGGAATTCAAGGTGGTGCTGCTGAGCCTGGCCTCCCCACAGTGGCGGCACCGCACTCTGCCCTTGCCCACTGCAGGCCTCCCGTCTCTGCTTCAGACACAGACCCCATCCCAACTAGCTATGTATCTAGTTCCTCAACCAGGGATTGAACCTGTTACCCCTGCAGTGGAAGTGCAGTTTCTTAACCACTGAACCTAGAGTTTGTCATACAGAATGAAATAAGTTAGAAAGAGAAAAACAAATATTGTGTATTAACGCATATATATGGAATCTAGAAAAATGGTACTGATGAACCTATTTGCAGGGCAGAAGTAGAGGCGCAGACCTAGAGAGTGAACTTATGGATACAGCAGGGGACAGAGAGGGTGGGATGAATGAGAGAGTAACACTGACGTATATACACTACATATATACACTACTATGTGTAAAATAGCTAGCTAGTGGGAAGCTGCTATATAGCACAGGGAGCTTAACTTGGTGCTCTGTGAGGACCTTAGAGGAATGGGACAGGGGTGGGGTGGAAGGGAGGCTGAAGAGGGAGGGGGTATATGTTTACATATGGCTGATTCATGTTGTTGTGCAGCAATTATACTTCAGCTAAAAAACAAAGAATATAGTTGTTATCAAAGATGGAGACATATAGAAGTTGTTCACAAAGAAGCTTATACTTTGGAAAGTCAGCCTCACTCCTCAGCGCTCACAGTACTCACAGTTCTCCAGCTTTCTCGTGGATGAAGAAGGATGAGCTCACCTTTACCCTCTGGCAAATTGGAATAATACGAGTGTCTCTTAAAAGATGATGAAGATGAAATTCAGGAGGAGTATGAGCAAATCCTCAATACCAAACTAGCAGAACAATATGAATCTTTTGTGAAACTCACACAAGATCAGATTATGCAACATATGAAACAAAGCCAATAAGCTACATGTCCTGAAGCTTTCTTGCATATCTGAGTACCAGGTTTGACCTCATGAGATGGTTGCTGTACACTTTTTACAACCGCTTTGATATCACATTTCAGCTCCAACTTTGCATCCTGAGAACACTTAAACATTTCTGCAGGTCCATTTTATACAACTGGAAAGACCTTGAAACTTTCTGGTTGCCACAAGCATACTTTTCTTTTCTGCTCATCCAATATATAGCTTTGCCCTACTGTGAGAGATTTTGCAAACAAAAATAACTGGAGCAGCAGATTAGCAAAAATATGCCCTCAGAGGCACTCAACAATGGAATTTCCCCAAGCACAATTCTGTAAGAAGTGTATGAAATTGTGTATATATATGTGTATGTATTTTAAGTTGCATGTGTGCTCAATCATGGGCAACTTTTTGCGATTCCCTACACTGTAGCCCACCAAGCTCCACTGTCCATTTCCTACTCCAGGGGAATTTTCCCAACCCAGGGATCGAACCCACCTCTCTTGCATCTCCTCCGTGGGCACACAGGTTCTTTACCACTGTGCTACCAGGGAAGCCCAGGTATTTTAAATTATTATTTGTATTGTGCAAATATTTTTGATTTGGGGGATTCTGGTTGTGAGTTTTATGCATCACAATTATGGTTAAAAAATATTTGCTTGGTCTACAGAAGATCATTAATGTTTTGTGATGATATAAGTTGTAATAGTGAATTGTTTTGTGTGTGGGTATTATTAAATACTGGGACTATTTCCAGGCACAGAATATGAATCATAAGTTAAGATGAACATTAGATGTGATTATGATGACATAGCAAAGATCTGTGGTCCTAGGTATACAAATGCACGGTGAGGAATTAGAACAAATCCGAGACAGGACATTTGACACCTTACTCTTCCTAGTCGTGTTAGAACATGATTTTTTAACTCCAAGCCTTGAAACACCCACGTGGAATCTGTGCTCACCTCACGCACACAGGAGCTCCCTGGACACTGAACCTCTCAGAAGAAAGTCTCCTCCGTGGCAGGAGCATCAGGGTTTGCTTGGGAGCACAACAAAGGTGGGCACAGGGCTGGGCCAGGCCCTGGACCCGCTGCTCCTCGGAAGGTTGGCTCTCTGCAACCCCATGGACTATAACCTGCCAGGCTCCTCTATCCATGGGATTTTCCATGCAAGAATACTGGAGTAGGTTGCTATTTCCTTCTCCAGGGGATCTCCCTGACCCAGGGATTGAACCTTTGTCTCCTCACAGTTGTATTCTCAGTTGCCTCTACCAATTCCTATAACATGAGAGGTGCTCAGATATTCATTGAATAAAGGCATGACCATGAGACGCTGAGCAGGTGAGCAGAAGGAGAGATGCTTTGACTCAAGCACAAAATTCAACCAGCCCAAGCTAAGCTTTGTTCCCACAACTTCTCATCCAAACTCAAATCTACTTGCTTCTCTCCATGCCTAGAGAATTAAATATGACAGGGTGTCTTTAACCAGCTCTTGCCTTGCCTCCTGTTCCTGTATTCCTAATTTGTTGTTTGTTACATCTTTTGGTATATTTCAGAGTCTCTGCTTTTCATGATCTTCCCAAACACAGTGTTCATGATTGTGATCTTGACTCAGCCTTACTTTCATCCTGTCTACTGATCTATGTTTCAAAAGTAGAATGAATAACAGTATAGGGGAATAAACATGGAATTGAAGAAGACAGGTTTTCACTGCTTGTCACTTGAGACAAAACAGTTATTTCACTCCAGGGAAGGGCTGTGCTGGGATCTTATCCCCTCTCAGCCTCATAGTCCAAGGCTTGACCTTCTGCAAGGATCCAGAGAGGTGGTGGAGTCACCAGAAAGACTGTCTCAAAAGCATCTGTGTCATCTGATCAAATATGTGTCATACAGGATGCCAGGCTGTTCAGTATCAAATGACAGGGGAGCCTGGTGTACTTCAGTCCACGGTTTCACAAAGAGTGGGACACAACTTAGCAACTGAACAACAAAACAGGCTGAGAGGAGGTATACATGGATGAAGTAAGAATAAACAAGATAAAAAAACATGTTCCCCCCCCCCCCCGGCATTTTATTAACCATCAGTGGACATCCTGACCTAGAGAAACACTGTTAGATGCAACTTTGGACAGACATTGGCTGGAGCCGCTAGTTGAGTTCCTTTGAAAGCCAAGCTGCAAAGGCTAAAAAAATACAGGAGTGCCATCTAGAGGTAAAATTCATAGCGCAGGCTTTTAAAAGTCTGCTCTTAGAAAAGGAGTAATAGAGATTTGCTACCAGAGACCTCCTAATCTTGGCAGTCTGATGAATGTCATAAGTAAGTTTTTTCACATCTTGGGTCAAAATCTGCCTCCATTTTCCCTTACCACTGCAGACCACAGCAACCTCCCTTTCTCTGACTTTTTCTAAGATATTTTCTTTATCATCAATTCAGTTCCAAGTCAGAGCACGTTCAATTTTCAACAAATATTTTTTAACAAATTCTTTGAGCCAGACTGTGCTCAACAAAGAGACTGCCTGCTAACTCATGACCAGTCAGCCCCTGGGCTGGAGGGGACATTGGCAATATCCAGTCCCCTTGGTTGGAGCACATCGTACAACGTCTCTGAAAAGTGTCCCTGCCCTTGTCAAGACAGGCTCCTCTGAACACCATATCCCACCATCTCCAGAGCAGGTGAACCTTTGCAGGCAGGTCATTATGCAGTGCAGATAATGGGTTTGAAACTCAGCAGAATGTAATACTGAATCCTAGCTCTGCTAGTTACCAAAAGTGCAAACTACCTAATCTTGAGCAAATTATTAAGATTTTATTTTCTACTTTGTTAAATGGAATGATAATAGTTACCTTGTGGTCTTATGGTGAGGATTAGAGACAATATGTATTATTTATATAGGACCTAGCACAATTTCTGAAACAAAGAAGGTGGTAAGAACTTATTAGCTTTTTCTATCACTCTAATAATAATAAAAATTCAAGCTATGAGATTAACTCACCTACCTTGCAAAATTGTTGAAAGGATTTTATTATGTACACATGTATGATAGACTGCCAAGTGACACAGAACTTAAGATTTTTTTCATCAAGAGAAATTGCCAGTGACTTCTGTCTCACAAACACTGTTTTGATCACCTTGAAGGAGATCTTTGGTTTTTGCTTTGAACACTTTGGACACACCTCTTATTTATCACAAACAAAAGGCCACCAAGTACACACTGAGATGTGGGGTGAGATGTGGGATGGGATATGACAGAACACTTCCAGGTTCACAAAGATCATTCTTTGCAAGACCCCCCAAGATCTGACCACTTAAAAGAAGGAGATAAACTTGCCTGGAGCTGAGGAATTTCCGGCAAGATTACAATCTCCTTCACAGACTGACTGCACTTGGAAGCATCACTCAACCTCTCTGTGCTATGCGATATTCTTGAAAGTTCTTGATATTCTTGGGCCTCAAGGGAGGTAGATATTCTAGATGGGTAGGCTTGAACAATTAATTAAAAAGTAAAATGTCTTGTAAACCTTACTGCTGCCTCAGGCTGGTGAAGGGGGTCATTTAAACATTGCATCTGGATGATGGCAGTGCTCAGTCAGTGGTGGTTCTACAAAACTGATAGGATTGTTTCAGGTGGTTTCTTGCTAATCCAAGCTAGAGCTCATTTCACTTAGGAGCAGGCTCATCCGGGTCCCCTTAGCATCCTCTCCATGATACCCACTCCGTGGTTCGGCCAGAGCTCTCTCAGGATGGAGGGAGAGACTGCAAGGCAGAGGGGCAGGCCAGGCTGCAGACGCAGCTCAGAATTCTAAAATGTTCTTCACACGCTCCTCCCCTTCAGCGCATGAGGTTCTCTAGCAGGGAGGCATGTCTCAAAACAACACTTACCCTTTGGATATTTCTAATATGAACTAGCTGGAAGTGGTGAATCTGAGTAGTAGCTGCCCAAGTTGCAGACCATTTTTCCTTTCTCTTTTCCTTTTCCCCACCACTGTTCTGTTTCTGGCATAGTTCACGGGATACAGGGAGAACAAACGGGGGAGGGAATGAAGTAATAGTTGTTATGGATGTGACAAAGTCCAGAGGCCTCCAATGTCTCTTGAGTGTGTTGTACTTTCTGTCCCGGTGGACTTCCTGTGTTTGCTACATGAATAATGCACTTTTAAGCACTTGAAACAGCACAATGGTAACGTTAACAAAATGGCAATTTGAAGGTAAACTGCCATCACTAATTTGCATCTCAACAGTGCAGCCTTCTTTTAATGCACACTTAATTACATTAAAGGCATGGGGGATAAATCATATTCTCATGGCCCGTTGATGGGATTACCCCACGGACACAAACATCCAGAACTATCTCGAGGTTTATTGGTGACAAATATCAGCCCATTGTCCTAATGGTGAAATAACATCATCTACTACTACAGGATACAAATTAAATTTAGTGAAATACCTTAAGAGCAATCTCAGAATTATAGGCAATGGGAGTTTGAGGGGTTCGGAAAAATAACCCACGCCTTTCTCAGCCATGGCAACATACTGTAATCACCTGGGGAAATTCAAAAAAACAGCAATGCACAGGCCCCACCTCAGACCTATTAAGTCAGAATCTCTAGGGAGAGAGCCATGTTATCAGGATATTTTCAAACTTCCCAGGTGATTAATAAGTACAGCCTAGAAGGAACAGCACCAACATAAATCAACTCGGTGATTTTGCAGGCGGAGGCTCCGAGGCTCTATGGTGGAGGGTAACTGATTTGTGTAGGGCTCCCAGGGGTGGCTGGAGAGCAGAGTCTGGAGCCTTGAGCTCTGCCCAGCTGGCACTCTTCCCGCGTTGGTTCTCTCTTTACCCTGCGTCTGCCTTATCAGTAAACAGAGGATGTGAAAGCCATCAAGCCACTACAGCTGCCCTGAGGGGGAACCTTGAGGGAACTCCAGTGTGTGTGTGTATGTGTTCAGTCGTGGCCGACTTTTGGCAACCCTTAGTCCGCAGGCCCCTCTGTCCGTGGGATTTTTCAGGCAAGAATACTGGAGTGGGTTGCCATTTCCTCATCCAGGGTATCTTCTTCCTCCAAGGGATCTTCCTGACCCAGGGATCAAACCCAGGTCTTCTGTGTCTCCCGCAGGTGAATTCTTTAACCTGCTGAACCATCAGGGAAGCCCTGGTGGAGACAAAAGGACTGCATGCAGCTAAGTCCTCAGCTACAGCAGCCCTGCCCCAACCCACCACTGGTGAACTCAGAGGGAACTCAGGATGGAAAAGGACAGGATGCTGGCCCTAGATAGCGAAGGTGCGTATCAAAGGAATGATTTCAATAAGCCCAGAGTCTTGCACCTTCCCATACACAGAAAAGCACTAAACTCCTTAACTTGAGATATCTGGTTTTCTTTAATTAACAGTAATCGTTCGACGTTCAGACTACCTGGCCTTTGTTGCAAAAACTCCCATATATCCTGGCTCCTTCCTTAGCCTGCCAGACTTGAAGTCCTCAGAATGTCTGCTGAGTGAAACATAGTTTTCAACATTTAGGTTGTGCTTTTTTTTTTTTTCCTCTGACCTCCCCAATGGCCCACCTCGGCCTCCAAGTCTTATTTCATTCAATGACTCTTCAGATTTGCATAGCACACCTACTGTGTACCAGAGAACTCCACTGCTGGAATATGCTCTTAGCCAAATCTTTCCCAGGTGGCTCAGTGGTAAAGAACCTGCCTGCCAATGCAGGAGACATGGGTTTTATACCTAGGTCGAGAAGATCCACTGGAGAAGGAAATGGCAACCCATTCCAGCATTCAGTGTTCTTGCCTGGGAAATCCCATGGTCAGAGGAACCTGGCGGGCTACCATCCATAGGGTTGCAAGAGTCGGACACAACTGAGTGACTGAGCATGCACATACACGTCTACTCAGAAACTGTTAATCTTGTACCCTTAGTGCCCAGCCCAGAGAGAACACATCTGAATGAATGGACTTTACCTCTGGACCACAGGCAGCCATACTACTGATCCCAAGTTAACTCCAGGGCAACTAAACAACAATTACAACAAACCTTTTTCACCACAGTGATTTTTTCAGTGTTCCTGACAGGCATTGCTCCTCCAAGCCATCTTCTGACTGATCCAACCACAAGAGGGAGCCAAGTGCCCCATCCTTTTTTTGTAGAGACCCGCAGGTTGGAGGAATCAAGGGGAGGGCAAGCAGATTACAAACTCAGTTGCTAAAGAATCCGCCTGCAATGCAGGAGACTCTGGTTCGATTCCTGGGTCGGGAAGATCCCCTGGAGAAGGGAACTGCTACCCACTACAGTATTCTGGCCTAGAGAATTCCTTGGACTGTATAGTCCATGAGATCACGAAGAGTTGGACACGACTGAGTGACTTTCACTTCACTTTACTTCAAGCAGATTACAGGAGGCCGGGTTGGGGGGAGGGGTCAAGAAATGACCTCTGGCGAAATTTCAGGTGAGAGGTGCTGTGCTACCCACCCTGAGGAAGGCAGTACGCTACCCAGAACTGAGCAGACTTTCCAGCCAGGCCTACCTGGAGCCTTCCTGGCTGAGAGTCCATCTCAGACCATCATCTGTGAAACACAGAAGCTTGTACAAGCAGTCGATGTGGCCAAGGTGTGAGTGTGCCTGAAATCTGGTAGGTGCCCATAAACACTGGATGCTACCTTCTGCTGTCCCTCCCCCTACCTGTTCTCCCACCACCCTCATTTTTATCCTGTTTTTTTTTTTTTTTTAATCTTTTGGCTGAGCAGCACAGCATGCAGGACCTTAGTTCCCTGACCAGGGCTCGAACCTGCGCCTCCTGAATTAGCAGTGCAGAGTCTTAACCATCAGCTCACAAGGAAGTCCCTCTCCCCTCTTTCTTTTCCTCATCTGATGTAGACAATGTTTCTTCCCCCTCTCCCCAAATTCATTTGTTCAGATCCTAACCTCCAATGTGATGAGCATTTGGGAGGTGATTAGGTCATGAGGGAGGAGCTGTCTCTTATATAAGAGACCCCAGAGAGCTCTCTTTCCACCATGTGAGGACACAGCAAGAAGACAGTTCATCTATGAACCAGGAAGCAAGCCCTCACCAGACACCAACCAGCTGGCACCTTGATCTTGAATTTCCAGCCTCCAGAACTGAGAAATTTCTGACATCTACATTGCTACCCTCTCTGTGGTATTTTGTTGCAGCAGCCCAAATGGACTAGGAAAGCATCATATTCTCTTGCCTTTCCCAAAAGGCCAAATCATGCAGGGAAATCCTGGGGCACAGAGTATCCACATCTCCAGGGAAGGTAGGAATTTGTCGGTTAGCTTCCCCTGTAGGCTTGTACTCTAAACTTTAAACTGTAAACTTTACATTCTCCAGTTATGAGATGAACAGTGTCTCAACTGGACCTGTTTATCACCAATCTTTCCACCAGATAATTCCTCCTCTGTCAGGGGATCTGCAGCATCACGGCTGTCCCTTCCCACCCTCCCTGCCTGCCCAGCCCCGCTGAGGAGCAGTCCTTCGCCTCCAGGCTCCACTGAACATTGCCAGGTTTGGAACTCAGTGCCTCCCCAGGCAGCCCACAGTTAGGACAGCTGTCCTACTCAGCTAAAGCTTGGCTCTCTACCACTGCTTCTGCCTCAGCCCTCAGAGGTTTGGAGTCAGAGACACAGCCCCCAGAGTCTTCTCTCCTTGAGATTTTAACCAACCAATCACTCTCATCCTGGTAAAATCTCCTCCTATGTGTGGTCTCCACATCTGAAGGTGACTGTTTCATTGTGCTTCAGTCAGCCTGTTACCTCCCGTTCACCTGGTGGTCGCATCCAGTTCTCAGATGGTTCTCACATGACTAGTGCAAAAGACTGAGCTCCCTAAGACTAGATATTTATAACTGGGAGCTTGGACATAAAGTCAGACCAAATCCACCAGCCACCCCTTCCCCTGTGCCCTCTCCCTCTCCGACTCCCCTGTGAACTTTCCCAACCCACAGGTGGGTGTCTGTCTGTTAACCAATACCCACAGAGCTCAGCTCTCTTGATCTCAAAAAAGTCTCTCTTTAAAGATTCTTTTTTTAAAAAAAAATGTATTTATTTGGCTGTGTTGGGTCTTAGCTGCAGCATGCAGGATCTTTTGTATTGGTGTGCAGGCTCAGTGGTTGCTTGGACTTAGTTGCTCCATGGCATGTGGGATCTTAGTTCCCCGAGCAGGGATTGAACCTGTGTCCTCTGCATTGGCAGGTGGATTCTTAACCACTGGACCACCAGGGAAGTCCTCAAAAACCTCTTATGAAAAGAGTCCATCTCCAAGAGTTTTCTCCAGTAGATACTAACAAGTTTCCAAATGAAATATCACCTGCCCACTCTCACCAGGCATGATCTCAGTTAATGTTGACCAGCAGATGGAAGGACTAGTTCCTCCCAGGACTGTAGGAGGACACAGTTCTTATGTTGTGCATGAGAACTCCCTTCCCCACCCTCCCAATATACACACACACACATGCACACCCAATATATATGCACATACACACACAAGCATTGCCATGCCATACAGCTGCAGAGAGCTGAAAACTCTCTGAAGCACAGGGACTATCCCAGTTTCATTCCTGTATCCCCAGGAAAATGCCTGGTGCCCAATATGTTCTCCATAAGTGTTTGCTGGACTGAAGAGGGTCACAGGGGAAACGGTTCAAGCAGCTTCTTAGAGCATCAGTGAGAAACATGTCTTGTCTGGATTTCCTGCTGGTCAAATCCTGCATATAAAGTTCTAAATGGAAGATTTTAAACGCAAAAACATTTCTGTGAGACCCACCTCCCATCCTTTCCTATGAAACTTAGACTTTATCTTTGGTTTCAGTGATGTAGCCCCTTATCTCTTGGCTGCAGCTTTTTGGGGAGAGTGTAAGCAATTCTGATGGAGATTTCAAGCTCTTTCTTGACCTACTTCTGTGTCCCCAAGAAACCTGGGGTCCTGGGGTAGCCCATCATCAGATAGTATCTGCCTCATATAGAGTCCTTCGGTCCCAAAACTTCCTGAACAATATTGTAACCAGTTTAGCCTGACTCCAGAGCCTGTGCTTGAGACCGCTATGCCACACAGCATCCAGCACTGTCGGCAGCGAGAGGGCCTCTGTGATGGAAGTGGCATCCGCTAGGGCCGTGTGCTGCTGAGGGTGAATCACAGCAGGGGCCCAGCCTGGCTTCAAGAGGAGGCAATCACCATTGTCAGAAAAGCCTCCGAGGCTGGATGACTGCTTGGGCGGGAATTCATTCATTCATTCCTAGAAAAGAGGCATCTTTCTAGGAATCTTTTTTGGAACGTGGCCAAAGCAAGGTTCTAGAGTCAGACACAGCTGGGTTTAAACCTTGGCTTTGCCACTTAAAACCTATATACCTTGGGAAAGTCACTTGAACCCTCTCACTCAACTAGATTTAACGATAATTACATTCCTATTTCAAAAGCTGTTGCGAAGATTAAGTGAGATAATGTGTACAATATAGTCATCTAATCCTCATAAGTCTGACAAGAGAGATACTGTTATCTCATTTTACAGATGAGGAAACCAAGGCACTTAGGAGGGGAGGAAGTGGTCCAAGTGTGCACAGCCTGTCGCTGGCAAAAAGGGACCCAGCATGTAATTCTTTCTAGCTGGGCAGCCTGTGTGACTTGCTGGGATGTGTGGAGTGCCTACCCTTGCAAGCCAGGCATCATCACAGCCCAGGAAAACATTCTCTGTGCCCTCAAAAATCTGTGACTGCTCTCTTCCGAGGGCTCCTTTGCAGCACCAAAAATGGACTGGTCCCTACTCTGGTTCCCTGCCAGGTTTGGGGAGGCCAAAGCCCCACATCCTGCAGCAACATGCACATCACTAAAGCTTGCCTCGCTCCCCATCTGCAGTGGGCAGAGCCTGAAGCTTTCTCCTGCTTCCCAAAACTACCTCTGCAGCTCTCTGCTGCTCTGGAATTAAGGAGGAGACCTAGTGCTCAGTGCATGTGTGATCCATCTCCTGGCCTCTGGCAGCCCCTCACCCCAGTGGGAGCTCACCAGGTCCCTCTCAAGAGGTCCCATCCCACCCATCTTCTCTCTCTGACTCTCTCATCTCAGGACACCGGTCTCCTTGATTTCACAGTTCTCTTGTCCCCAAGTATAGAGGACAAGCACTTCTCTGAGATTAGCCATATCAACATCATGAAAAAAGTAGATTTTTATGATTCTGACAGATGACAAGAACATAAAAATCACCATAGATAGTTGTTTAAAATGATCCCCCTGCAAGAGATTTTTATTTGGAAGAGGCTGATGCCAAAGAAGCTGCAGTTTTAATCGCGGAGACTTCTGACACCAGCCCTGGGGAGCATGCTGCTTTAATCCCCTGACTCAGGGTCTTGAAGGAGGACATCAGCCATTAAAACTCAGCCAGGACCTCTGACCAAGGTGAAACTGACAAAGCCCAGGCTTCCACGTCAGAGAAGTCGGCTTCACATCCCAGCTGCACCACTTTCCAGCCATGCAGTTTGGGTCCAATGACTTAACATCCGTGAGCCTGAATTAAGCTATCCCTAGGTCACCCTCCATTGTGTCTATTTTTAGAATTATCATGAGGGTTAAATGAGGTATTATATGTTAACTGAATGGCTGTGAAATCAGATTCAGTTAGTCTCTGATTCTCTTCCACCACGATGATATCACTCCACATCTCTGGATTAGCATTTGCAGTAACAGACTGAGAATGTCTGGGTGTGTCTGTCTTTCCCCAGTGGGCTGTAAACCCCATAAGGTGGGTTGGGATTAGACCCTCTTTCTATTTCCAAGGCCTAACGCAAAGTCCAGCACACAGTAAGGTCTCTGTGAGTTGCAGGGACTATTAAAATAGAGAGAGATTTTCCACATGTTCTTCCACCCCTGAATCCTCAGTTCACACAAGAATAACAAAATTTATCAGTGTTCATTGAACAACTTCTTAGTACTGGGCAACGGGCTAGTGGCTTGGCATACCTCGCTTCTAATCTTACCAAATCTCCAAGGGTATCAGTTACTAAACTTGATCTCTCCACAATCTTTTTTTTTTTTTAACTTTGGAGGTGACTGTCTTCAAAAAGATAAGGTATCTTGCTTCAAGTCACACAGCTAGAAGATGTGTTAGGACTAGAACTCAAATTCGTCTAACCTCAAAGCTTATGCCCTTCTCACTGAAGCAAGAGCCTCACCCTCATCATCAAAAACCAAACCCTTTGCCTGCAGCTCCTTTCCCACCCTCAGAACTTGTGGAGGTCACTATGAAAGGCACAGCAGAAGTCCAGTAAATCCTGGGGCCCGCAGCAGGCCTTCATGCCCATCTGATGCATACTCATCTGAAATTCTCAGCAGACTGAAACCATAAAGATCATAGCCTTATTTAGTGTTTCTCCAAATCGAGCTCTGAGGCAGCTCCATAACTCTTGGCCAGGAATATTATTTCAAATAACTCATGCAGACAGCTGAGTAACCAAGAGGAGAGATAGATGGGTCCTGGAATGCCCCATTGCTGTAGATCATAACCCCCCACTCCCGCGCCCTCCCCCAAGCTGCCCGGACAGAAAGGGTCAATGATTAATTATGCTAAGATAAACAGAGTTAATTTTCTTCCTGGATAAAACTAATTACAACTGTGTTTGTTTTGGTAGGACACGGAATTACTGTCCCCGGTGACAAATCTTCCTAATTGAAAAGAGTGTTTATTTTAAAGGGGTGGGGGTTGGGGTCACTAAACAATAGTTAGCTAGTGTTTTCCCCATTTTTCATTTGAAGAGGGACAGTGATTAGGTGTTGACCTCAAAGGAACAAGCAAAATCTCTTGCTCTGGGACCCCCTCCTTCAGGCCTGCTCGAGAGCCAGGCAACAGCATGGGGAGAAGAATTTGGCTGTTTGGGGGGAGGTTTCCTGGAAGTCATGGCCTGTAGTTGATTCGCTCTTGGCGAGTATTGTATGAAATCGGGGTAGCATCCTCTTTGGCAACCCAGTGAGGGCTGAGGAAGGAGTATCTTGAACCCCACTGCCCACCAACATTATAAACTGTGGGAGAACAATGACCCAACTCAGATTCTTGTCGCATCACGCTGGTCAGATTCAGGGCTAAGGCGCCACAGAGAAAGAAAAGAGAGAAACAGATTCTCTGCTCTCAAGGAGGCCATGACCCAGTAAGGGGCCTGGGAATACTTGTAAGGCCCTCCAGAGCAGAGAGGTGAGGCCTGGAGGAGAGGTGGGGGTAGCGAGGGGGACGAGCCTTCATGCGAAGGGACCGGCGTGAGCAGAGACATGCGTGTGTCTGGTGTGTTTAGAGAGCTCTAAGCAATTGGATGTGGCTGAGATAATGGGGACAAGATTGCAGATGAATCTGAAAGAGATTTGGAGGTTGGTAGTTGATATGTGGATTATGACAAGCAGTATTATGCTGCTAGGGCTGCAGTAACAAAGTACCACCACCTGGGTGGGTAAGACAACAGATATTTGTTGTCTCACAGTCCTGGAGGCTGGAAGCCCAGAATCAAGATGTTGGCAGGGCCACACTCCCTCCACAGTGCCTAGGAGAATTTCTCTTCTTGACTTTTCCATTTTCTGGTAGCAGCCCCAGAACCTCACAAGGCCAACCTCTGCCTTCATCTCCACATGGCCTTCCTCCATCTGTGTCTGTGTCCAAATTCCTCCTTATTGGAAAAACACCAGTCATATTGGATTTAGGGCTCATCCTCCTTCTATATGACTTTATCTTAACACATTTGACTTAATCACATTTTAACCAGGTATCTCTGGTGGCTCAGATGGTAAAGAATCTCCCGGCAATGCAGGAGAGGCAGATTCAGTTCCTGGTTAGAAATGGCTAGAGAAGGAAATGGCTACCCACTCCAGTATTCTTGCCTGGGAAATCCCATGGACAGAGAAGCATGCATGTATTTTAACTACTCCATTCCCCAAGAAGGTTGCATTCTGCAGTATCAGGGCTTAGGATCACCACAGCTTTTGGTGGAGACACAACTCAACTTAAGGGAGACAATGAAGGGCTGTCAATGATGGAGTAGTTTTGTTTTCTTCTTTGTTTTTGAGAAGAGTTCTCTGGATCCAGTGTGGAGGATTGATGAGTGAGCATGAGC
Source organism: Cervus canadensis (assembly GCF_019320065.1). NCBI lineage: Eukaryota > Metazoa > Chordata > Mammalia > Artiodactyla > Cervidae > Cervus > Cervus canadensis. Next base: position 93,192,814 of record NC_057387.1, read on the forward strand.
AGTTAGGTAAGGGTTGTCATAATAGCCCACGTGAGAAAAGAAGGGTTGGAGAGAAAAGAATCTGTGAGAAGGGTTGTTATGGCTCCAGGATTCTGTGATTCGAAGAACGTCATGATTACCAGGATGCCAGAGGAGCAGAGGAGAGGGAGGCATCAGAAATGACTTCCAGGTTTTCCAGAGCTCAAGGGGGAAAAGCCGGTTGGGAGGGAAGCAAGTTGTTTGGGACAAGTGCAGTTGAGCTATCAGGTCAGAGGTGTTCTGGAGGCAGGTGGATAAAGGGTCAGGAACTCAGAGCCTCTTCTCTCTGCAGATACAGATTCAGAAGCACGAAGAAGTGGATGATCGTTGACTCAGGGAAACAGATGAAACCGCATAAAACCACACAGAGTGAGAAAAGATTCAAAAAGAGAAACCTGAGGAACCTGGCAGACAGGGGGTTAAAAGAGAAGAGGAATCAAGAGTAGGTTGAGGGAGCACCATCACAGAGGTGGGGGGAGCACCATGCAGCAGCCTCCCAGCCCCAAGCCAGATTACCTACCCTCCCACCATCACCACCATTGAACACAGCAGTGCTGACATAGAGCCCCTACACCTTCCGCCTGACGCTTAGTGTCCTTGAGGGTGTGTGTGTGTGTGTGTATTTGTGTCTGTGTTGTGTGTGCTCATGTGCACGTGTGTGGACTTTCTCCCCTCAAACTCTGCCACATCCTTGAGGACAGAGGACATGGATCATGTCTTTCACTGCTTCTCTTGGATCCCTCACAGCTTCCCTGAAAAGAATTTAACACAAAACAAGTGCTTAGTGCTAAATATGTGATTGTGTGCATGTGTGTGCTCAGTCATGTCCAGCTCTTTGCGACCCCATGGACTGTAACCTACCAAGTTCCTCTGTCTGTGGAATTTTCCAAGCAAGAATGCTGGAGTGGGTAACCATTTCCTTCTCCAGAATATGTGATTAACTGTAAATAAATAAACCACCATCAAACACTTCCTTAGTGTGTACTACAGATGAGATTCTCCAACACCGACCTAATACACGACACTTACACAAGTGCTCCGTAAAGGCTAATGGAAGGAAAGTGGGACGAGGAGGGAGGGGAGACAGCCAGCTAGCAGTGAGGAATCTGTGAAATAATAATAGTAAGAGGTTCCATGGAAGGGCTGCAGGGCCATGTGCCTGTGATATGGAGGGAAGGACAGGGGTACAGAGTGAGTTCACCTAGATTCGAACACCCCTCCCACAGTCATTCAGCTTTCTGGGCTCAGTTTCTAGAAACTTAGGGGTTTAGGATATGGATTTTTTCCAAGGTCCTAGGCCTCTAGGAAAGCAGCATTGAAAGTCAGAGAGGGTTTAGAGGCAGGATAAGCCCTAACTCTTTTCTACAATTGCACACAGCAGTGCCTACATTTTCTCATGCAGTCATTATCCCTGTCTCACAGAGGAGGAAGCTGACACCCAGAGAAGTCTTGATTTGCCCAAGGACTGTGAGAAGATGGGGCAGGAGCAGAGTGGGGTACAGAGTGGGAGGCAGGGAGAGTTGCCCAGGTGCTGGAGGAGGAGCAGGGATGCATTGCAATTAAGAACATGGTCTGTGGGACCAGGCCACCAAGGGGTGAATCCCAGTTCAGGCAAAAACATGTTCTATAGAGTTTTGAATTACTGGGGAGTTGGGGTTGTTCCAATAGCAGCTAAAGACACTGGTTCAGGCAGGAGAGTCTTCCTGTATCTTTCAAAAGTACTCTTGGGTCCCCGGGCTAGCGGGGACGTGTGACAGCATCGTCACACATAGTCATCTGACCGCAGGCAAGCCCTCCTGGCCTCAGTGTCCTGATCCTTACTTTGTGCTGCATCAGTGAGCCGTCAGGTCCCTGTCAACTCCATCAGGCTGTAAAACCCCCCGCCCGCTGAGGCCCGGGAGCCCAGCGTGGTGATCTGCGCTGCCCTTCGGGCTTGTGTGCAGCTGCTTCTCTGGAACACTCTAAAGCAGTGGCTCCCAGATGCAGGTCTCTGCAACCACTGAACCGTCATTCCCTGCGGAGCCTTTTAAAAAAATGCATATGCCTGGGCCCCACACCAGACCCACAGCACCAGCGTCCTGGGCTAGGGCCTAGGCGTCTGTGTTGTTAAGATCTCCCAGGGGATTCTGGTGCCACCTGCAAAACTGGTTGTGTAGCAGCCCCACCCACTTTGCAGATGCAGCACCTGCCGCCTAGCGCACATGGAAGGCACTGTAGGGACCCACGTGGCCACTCAGCCCCTTGCAGAGGGAATGGAACAAGACTCCAGAGCTTCTCATCTGGGTAACCAGAGATGGGTTTAACTATTCACTCTGACACCCTCCAGCAGTGTAACCAGACATATACTCAGCGAAGATGGGCAGAAATCCACTGTCAGATGTGGGTTCTTTCCAGGAAGAGCAAAAATTCTCCCCCTTCTTGCTCTTGTGAGTGGGGAGAGTGGTTCTGCTAAGTAAAGATATGTTTCTTGGGGTGATGATGAACATGAGAGAGGAGACAAGAAAATACAAAGAAAAAAGTTAATGCCTATGTTTGGGTTCATTCAGACATGTTCCTTCAGCAGGGGAAAGGAAGTTACCTAGTAATAGAGGACAGATAACAATAATGGTTAGCCCTTGGATAGAGGAGACCATGGGCCAGATATTGATCAGGGCTTTGTCTATACTGACACCTTGTTCTTCACAACGGTGCTATGGGATAGGTACTATTACTGCTATGGTTCCCCCCAAATTCATATGTTGAAACCCTAACCCCCAAAAGTGATGATATGAGTATGTGGGACCTTTGGGAAGTGACTCAGTCTTGAGGACAGAACCCTGGTAAATGGGGTTAGTGCTCTTATGAAAGAATCCAGAGAGGTCCCCAGTACCTTCTGCCAGGTGAGGCTACCAAAAGGAGTCTGGATGTAGAAGAGGGCCCTCACTCCACCATGATGACACCCTGACCTGAGACTTCCGGCCTGCAAAACTGTGAGAAATAAATTCCTGTTGTTCATAAGGTTCCACTGTGTTGTATGTTGTTACAGTAGCCCAAAAGGACTAAGACAATTACTATCCTCATGTGACATGTCAGGAAGACAAAGCACAAAGAGATTAAGTGACTTGTTCAAGGCCACCCACCTATTTGATGTCTCTCACTCAGAGGGGAGCCCTGGTCCAACATTTCATCTTAAAATGAATGTTGTCCCATAACATCCCCTTCCCTCATCTGCCTCCATCCCAGTAGTTGAACTGACCGGCAGGTCTCACTAGGAAATGGTTGATAGAACATAGCCTGGGGAAGTGGAACAAATTCTGAAACAGAGACAAAATGTTTAAGAAAGTATTGTGAGCAAGAGCAATGCAGTTGAGTAGAATGGGTTTTCCTTAGACTGGAGTGATGCACATAAAATCGTTACCATCAGTATTTCAGATCTGAAATTTCTACACACTATATTTAGGCAAACCAGCGGTGTCTCAGTTTACCTCACCTGCAAAATGGAGGAAATAAAATGGTAACTATCTTGTAGGTTATGAAGAACAAATATGGCAAGTACATCACTCAGTATAGTGCCTGTCTCAATATTTAGGAGCTATTGCTAACAGATCAGATGTAGCCAGTTTACTGAGAAGCCTTAATTCACTGGAGGTATAAATAAGGCAAGTACATCACTCAGTATAGTGCCTGTCTCAATATTTGGGAGCTATTGCTAACAGATCAAATATAGCCAGTTTACTGAGAAGCCTCAATTCACTGGAGGTATAAATAAAGATCAATTTATTTTCTCCATTCCCTGCAGTTAACTAGCTGTCTCCAGTCTCTCAGTCTCACTGCCCAAGGACCCTCCAAGCAGACTCCAACCATCACTTTCCTATTAATGTCAGTTACTCAAAGTCCAGTCCAGTTTACAACTTCAATATTATATCCAAGTCTTTTCCCCTCTTTAGAGTTTGCCAGACTTGTAACTCAAGTTCCAAGAGTGGGATGGGGCCTTGATCTTGTCTCCTTGCCTTTTACTCCTTCTCCTTTTTTTTCTGTCTAGTGCCTCTCATGTGAAGGGAAGAAGAGAGAATAAAAGGAATAGAGGAGGTCACTTTAAATAAGTGGCTTGTTATCTCTGGTGGAAAGAGGTCCCGGCTCTCACACTGGCTTGACCTGTTTCTCTCTGCTGCTGGTGGCTTCTGGCAATGTGTCAGTCTCCTGTTGAATAGTATGGGGTGTGGATTGTGTTTTTAGAGGGAGATGTTCATTTTTATGCCGTATCTTCCACCACTGAGAACCCCAAGTTGGGGGTAACCTTGTCTCCCTTTGTCCTAGAAACAATCTTTGCCTCCAATTTTTCTCCATCTGGATGCCATCTTACTTGGTCCATGGCCACCAGAGCTGTCACCTTCTCCTCTGATTTCTATTCTCTTATTGTAGTGGAGCCAGTTAAATTATTGGAATTGGATTTACCCTCTTGCCTTAAACAAACAAAACATAAAATAGAAACAGATAAAATATTTTTAAAAGCACACAATTTTCAAGACACTTAACAAAGGATAGTGATCCATGAGAGATAAGAAACAAAAGAGGTAACCCAAAGATTGTCCCAGCTTGATGTCTTCAGAGTTTCCAGGCTGTGGTGCAGAGAACAAAACTCTGAGTGAAAGAGATGACGCTGAGAGTTGGATCACCAAGTGGGAATTCATAGGACAGAGTAACAGAGGAAGAGCCAGCAGAGGGAGCACCCCAAAGATCTGCAAAGGACCACCTCTCTGATATTCAGGAGTGTACTGATCAATACATTCAGGTGAAGAAACATAGTGGCCAGGGGAAAAAATAATCTGAAAAGACTAGAAAAGAAAGTCCAACATTCACCCAGGGTTGGGAATACTGCATCTTCCCCAAGCCGGACTGAAAGGAATCATAACTTCTGAGCATTGGGTTTGAGTACTCAAGAAGGTTTTTCTCAGTAGTGGGGAATAACTCACCCTAGATTGCTGCAGGTATACCAAATATATCATAAAAGTAAGACCCAAGAAAAGCAAATTATTCCCAAGTAGTATCCCAGAACAAACTCAAGAAGATTTATAAGGACAAAAATGATCCACCATCCAACAAGGTAAAAGTCACTGTTTCTGGCATCTAATTGAGGATTGCCAGGCATGCAATAAAGCAGGGAAACACAGTCCCTAATAAGGAGAATCATCAATCTATCAAAATAGTCCAAGAACTGAGACAGATGTTAAAATTAGCAGTCAAAGATTTCAAAATAATTGTTTTAACTGTATCCTATCTATTCAAAAAGTTGAGACATGAAAGATATCAAAAAGACTCAAATAGAACTTCTAGATGTGAAAAATACATTTTTGATGAAAAATACTGTGGAATTTAGGATATATTAAACATGGAAGAAGAAAAGATTAGTTAACTTGAAGGCATAGCAGTTTTTAAAAAGAAAAAATTAGCATAAAGTAAGAAGAAATAAAATAATAAAGTTCAGTGTGGAAATCAGTAAAATAAAAAACACTAAAACAATTTTAAAAATCAATGAAATGAAAAGCTGTTTCTTTAAGTTCAATAAGGTTGATTAATCTCTTAGCTAGCTTGATAAGGAAAAAAAAGAAAAACACAGATTATAAAATCAGGAATGAGAGAGGTAATATCACCACAGATTCCACAGATATTTTTTTAAATAAGAGACTATTTTCAATAACTTTATACCTATAAATTTAACAATTCAGCTGGAATGGACCAGTTCCCTAAAAGATGCAAACTACCAAAGCTTAGTCAAGAAAGAATAGATAACTTTAATAGCTCTGTATCTTTTAAAGAAATAAAACTTGTAGTTTAAAAACTCTCCCACAAAGAAAACTCTAGGCCACATGGAATCACTAGTGAATTCTACCAAACCTTAGGGAAGAAGCAATACCAATTCTACATAAGCTCTTCCAGAAAATTGAGAAGAAAGGTATGCCTCCCAACTCATTATTTGATGCCAGCATTGCTGTGACAATGAAACCAGAAAATGCTATCACCAGAAAAGAAAACTGTAAACAAATATTTTTTCAAAAGCACAGCTGAAAAAGCCTAAACAAAATTTTAGCAAATCAAACCCAACAACATATAAAAAAAGTAATATATTATGGCCAAGTGGAATTTTTCCAAGGAATGTAGGGTGGATTTAACATTCAGAAATCATTGCAAATACTGGGGCTCTGTTGCACAGCAATGTGAATGTAATTAACACTTTAATATGGTTAAGACAGTAAATGTTGTGTCATGTGTTTTTTCTTATAATTAAACATTTTTTAAAATTAATGCAATTTATCATATTAACAAGCAAAACAGGAAAAATACAAAATCATCTTAATAGATGCTGAAAAAGCATTTAACAAAACCCAACATGCTTATAAAATCCAATCGTTCTGGATACAGACTCCACAAACTAGGTACAAAGGGACCTTCCTCAATTCAAAACAAATTATCTACACACACAAATAAGATTCCTAACATTCTACTTAATGGTAAAAAGTTTAAAATATCAGAAACAAAAAAAAAGGATCATTACTTTTTTCAACATTGTATAGTATAATAATTAAATAAAAAGAATAAAAGGAATCCAAATTGAATGGAATAAGTAAAATTATTCTCATTCCTAGGCAAAATGAGTGTCTATAGAAAATCTAGTGGAATGTGTTGAAAATCAACTATAACCAATAAGTATGTTTAACAAAATTGCAGGATGCAAGATCAATATAAAGAAATCAACTGTATTTCTATGTGCTACCAATAAACTATCAGAAATAAAGATTTTAAAACATTTACAAAGTATTTAAAGTACTAAATAATTCAGGATAAATATGACAAAAGTTATGAAAAAAACATACACTTAAAACTCCAAAACATTACTGAAAGTAAAGATGACCTAAATAAATGAAGATATATCTTGTTCATGAGTCAGAAGACTAACCATAGTTAAAAATGTCAATTATTTCCAAATTGATCTATAGACTCATGAAATCCCAAATAAAATCCCAAAACCTTTTTGCAGAAATTGACAAGTTGATTCTAAAATATGCATGGAAATGCAGAGGACCTAGAAGAACTAAAACAACTTTGAAAAGAATAGTGCTACTGGGATAACTATACTTGATTTCAAGACTTACTAAAAAGTTACAGTAATCAAAAGTGTGGCGTTGGAATCCAAACAGACATACAGGTCAATGGACTAGAACCAGGAGTCCAGAAACAGGTCTACACATATATAAATAACTGATTTTTGACAAAGATGTAAAGGTAATTTAGTGGAGAAGGAACAGTCTTTTAAATAAATGTTGTTGGGACAATTGGATAAGCATAAGCAAAAAAAAAAATAGTGAGTGTTCAGTCCATAACTCACACTATATACAAAAATTTAATTCAAAATGCATCATAGACTTAAATGAGGGTCATAAAGCTATAATATTTTTAGGAGAAAGTCTTTGTAACCTTAGGATAAGCAAAGGTTTTTAGATTCAACATCAAAGAACAACCCATAAAAGAAACTTTTGATAAGCTGCTGTTCAGTCACTAAGTTTTGTCCGACTCTTTGTAGCCCCATGGACTGTAAAACACCAGGCTTCCCTGTCCTTCACTATCTCCCAGATTTTGTTCAAACTCATGTCCACTGAATCCATTTTTTAAGTTAGACCTTTTCAAAATTTAAAACTTCTATACCTCAAAAAGCATGAAAAGACCAGATATAGGCTAAGTGAAAATATATGCAGAGTGTATATTTGATAAAAGATTTGTATCCAAAATCTATCAAGAGCTCTCACAACTCAGTAAAAAGAAAATAACACACGCACACACACACACACACACACAAACGGACAAAATATTTGAAAAGACATTTTCCCAAAGATATGAAAACGATCACATGAAAAGGTGATCATTAGGAACTTTAAAACCACAATATGATACCACTACATATGTATGAAAATGGCTATAATTTATAACTGATCATGCTGGGTGTTGGCAGGGACATAGAAGGACTGGAATTCTTATACACTGCTGATGGGAATGAAAAATGGTAGGACCACTACAGACAACAGTTCAGCAGTTTCTTAGAATGTACAGCTATCATATGATCTAACCATTCCACTGAAGACATAGGAAAGCATGTCTATACGAAGACTGGTACATGAATGGACATAGCAGCTTTATTTGCAACAGCCCCAAACTGGAAACTACTCAAAGTTCCATAGACTGGGGAATGGATAAGTCAATTGTTGTATATGTATACAATGGAATGCTGCTCAGCAAGAAAAGAGAATGAGCCAGTGATACACACAGCAACACGGGTGAATCTCAAAATATTTATACTGAGTGAAAGAAGCCAGATAAAAAGAGTACATACTGTATGATTCCACTTATACAAAACCCTGCAAATGCAAGTGAATTCTGTGCTAAAAGAAAGCAGTCAGATGGTTATTTGGCGGAGACTTGGTATGGAGTGGCATGAGGGGAGTAAGTTACAGAGGGGTAAACTTTTACAAAGGATTACTGGGGATGTGACCCTACGAACTGTCTTCTTTGTGGTGATGGTTTCATGAATACATACATGTCAACACTTATGAAATTGCACACTTTAAATATGTGCAGTAGGTCAATTGTACCTCAAAACTCTTTTTAAAAATAAGCAAGTAAAAAAAAAATCCTTAATCACTTTTAAAAAGAAGCAAGTATCAATCTCTGGTTTATGCGTACCATCAAATTCCAGTGGACAGAGGTCAAGCTCTTCCTAGAATGCTCTCTCCTGTTCTGTTGTGCTCTTGTGACAGGTCTGGGAGGTGCCTGCAGATTCAGCACCTCAGCAAGCATCTCACCAAGGCGTGAACTCCCAGTTCCCTCTTCCTACAGACACTCCCAATCTCTAAGGGTCTTTCTCTTGGAAACTCCTCCATCACTTAGATTAAACTAGAAGAGAGAGGAGGAGGGAATATCCTCTCCATGAAAGCTGCACTTCCCATGATGATTATGACAAATTTCCCTTTCTCTCCTGACCTATCTTCCTGTGCAGCCTTGGGGGTTGAGTGCTGCAAAGCTGCAGTGAAGATTGGATTTGGCTGGAACGTTTACCTGGGAAGGGTGTATCTGATCCCAATTGTTAGCAGCTGCAGGGCAATCTCTTGCACAGATAAAAACAGGTCCAGAGGAGAAGCTGGATGGAGGGAGCCTTACTGTTTGTCCCAGGCTGCAGGAGAAGGAGGGGGCTTCTAAATGACGAGTGGGTAGGGGCAGCCGTGGGCCCAGAAAACTTCAGGCTGCATATTGAGCTAAGTCAACAAGTCTTTAATGACGGCTCTCTTGGGGGGATTAAGACTCAGGTCAGCCAGATCTTGAAGCCAGCAGTTTCGTGTCTTCCCCCACATTCTTCCTCCCTCGGTCCTTCCTCCTTTCAGCGCTTGGCATCGCTGAGCAAGTAGAAGAGACAACTCTTTTATGTCTAATGTTTTTCCACTATGTGTTCTTTTTGGCACACTGTTGTTTAGCCTTGACTTAAAACAATTTAAATATCAAATCATGTACAGGTATACCTTGGGGGTATTGAGGTTTTGGTTCCAGACCCACAGCAATAAAGAGAGTCACACAAATTTTTTGGTTTCGTAGCGCATATAAAAGTTTTATCTACATTATATTGTGGTCCATTAAGTCAGCAATAGCATTATGCTTGAAAAAAAAGGTATATATATATTTAATTAAAAATACTTTATTGTTTAAAAATATTAACCATTATCTGAGCCTTCAACTAGTCATAGTAGCAACATCAGAAATCACTGATCACAGATCTTTGTAACAAATTGGACAATAATGAAAAAGCTTGAAGTATTGCCAGAATTATCAATATGTGACGCAAAGACATGAAATGAGAAAATGTTATGGGAAAATGGTACTGATAAACTTGCTCGATGCAAGGTTGCCACAAACCTTCAAATTGTAATAAAGGTAACATCTGTGAAGCTCAATAAAGTGCAATAGTACAAGGTATGCCTATACATGTCATGTCAATCCAGCTGTATGCTGAGACCTGTTCTGGACGAGAGAGGATGAGAGAAAAATCCTGATAGGGATTCCATAGAAAACTCTAGGCAGTTTTCTCTCTGAGCTGTGTCTAGAATCTGTCTTTTACTCTCCATGCCCACAGGCTGACCTCTCACTTCTCTGAACAGAAATCCTCTGCCTCTTCTTTGAGGTTCTCGAAGAGACCATGCGAGGATGCCTGAAGCACTGGTTCCCAGGCAGGCTGGGGTTAATGTAAGACTTAACACACAGATTTGCCAGGAAGCATGTCTCTGGGCTCCCAACTTTGCCCAAATGGACTGCATCAATCACTACTGAGACTTCCTTCTGAGGAAGTGAGGATAAGGGCCTGGTTATTTATGACAACCTCCTGAGGACTTCCTCTGCCAACTGGGTTCCCCAGGAGGGGAGATGGCCATTAAACTCCCCACCTCTGCTATGCCCTTCTTTATAAACAAGATCCTGTTCTTCAACAGGAGACCAATGCCAAGAAAAGGAGGCCAAGGGAGGCACAAAAAAGGGGCAGACAAGCTTACATTGAATCTGAGAGTTATTAGGGAAGTCACCTTGCCAACTGGCCAGCAAGAGCCCTAAGGTCCAGCTCAGGAGTGCCCAAGGCTGCACGGATAGAGAGGCAGGCCTGAAACTAGGGTCAAGTGTCTCCCCTACTCAGCCAAGGGTCTTTTTTTTTTTTTTTTAACTGCACTGGGTCTTCATTGCTGTGAGTGGGTTTTTCTCTAGTTGTGGCAAGTAGGGGTTACCCTTTGTTGCAGTGCACAAGTTTCTTACTTCAGCGGCTTCTCTTGTTGCAGAGCAGGGGCTCTATAGAGTGTGTGGACTTCAGTAGTTGTGGCTCATGGGCTTAGCTGCTATGCAGCCTGTGGAATCTTCCCAGACTTGTGATTGAACCCATGTCCTCTGCATTTGCAAGTGGATTCTTTACCACTGGACCATGAGGGAGGTCCCAACTGAGGGTCATTTTTTGCAGGCATTTTCATTTTCAAAACAAATTTCATTTTCAAATATTTTCATTTGTTTCAAAACAAATTTCTGAGTAACAGAGATTTCTCAGAATCCTGCTTTTAGAAACCTTGGATACTGAAATTTCTTCTTGCAAAGTTCTTCCTTCTCCTAGAGCTGAGTTTTGTAATGAGGATGGAATTTCATTTTCTGGAATGGGGTATCTCAGAATTTTCTTCTGAGTAGACAAAGGAAGGATCACTTCTCAAGGTGTAGGCAAAGATAGAGCAGGAGAAATCCTCACAGCAACCCAAGGGAGGTAAATTTTATTACCTCCATTTTGTAGATTAGCAGAGCACCAAAGAGTTAAAGTGGTTTGCCTTAGCAAACTGAAATAGTGGTTGATCCATCTGAATGACTTAAGAATTAAAAGAGCCGGACTTCTATGGTGGCCTGGTAATTAAGAATCCTCCTGCCAATACAGGAGACATGGGTTTGATTCCTGGTCCAGGAAGATTCCACATGCTGTGGGGCAACTAAGTCCGTGGACTACAGCTACTGAGCCCACAGTCTAGAGCACACATGCTGCAACTACTGACACCCATGCACCCTAGAACCAGTGCTCTGCAACAAAAGAAGCCCACACACCACAGCTAAAGAGTAGCCACCGCTTGCCGCAACTAGAGATAGTCTGCACACAGCAGCAAAGACCCAGTGCAGTAAAAAAAAAAAACTTTTAATAAATAAAAATTTAAGCAGTAAAAGAGCATATATTAATAGAGACCAAAACACTACCTTTATTGGCCAGAGCTGGAGACAGACGTGTCCCAAGACAGATCCTAGAGGGATGCTCAGCACGTCTGCTCCCCTTCATCCTGGCCATCAGCCTTCTCCATATTCCAGTCTTGTTCTCTGTTGGGTGTGGCCATGTGACCTAGTTCTAGCCAGTGGACTGTGGGCAAAACTGCTGAGCACCACTTGCAGGCAAGACTCATAATCTGCCATGTGTGATTCTCTATTCCCCCACTCTTCTTTATCTGCTGGTAGAACGTCCCAACAGGATTTTTTTTTTAACCTCAGCACTATTGGCATTTGTAGCCAGACAATTCTTTGTCATGGCGCCTTCCCATGCATTATAGGATATTCAGAAGCATTTCTGATCTCTACCTATGAGATACCAATAGCATCCCCACTTGCCAATGTGGCAACCAAAATGTCTCCAGACACTTCCAAAGGTCCTCTGAAGGGCAGAATCAGCCCTGTTGAGAACTGCTGCTCTACAAGATGCCAAAGACACCCAGTGGAAGAAACTTGGATCCTGAATGACTGCATGGAGCACAGCACCCATCTCACATTTGTCAGTAACATGAGGAAGAAATTTTTACTGCATAAAGCCACTTCAATTTAGGATTGTTGATTCAAAAGTATCTTCCTCTGACTAATATATTACTGCTAAAGGATCACCATAAATAGACAGACTTATCCACCCAGATGGAGTACTCAGACCAGGGACCACCCCTGCCTACGTGGCTTGGGCCCAAGAGGAACAGCAGTAAGTCACTTCCTGTAGGTAGACAGTGCACAAGATAAAGAAAATGACAGAGCTGAGTTGTACATGCTTACAACTTCTTCCCGAATTCACCAGTAAGTCACTTCTCATCCATAAAAGCAGAAAAATCTGAAATGTGCTTGGAAGACAAGCTTTCTTCTTAAAAACTCCCTACTCATGAAAGCAAGAGGCTCTGCACAGGGAAACTCCAGAGCCCACTTGTCTTTTTCTAACCCTAGAAGATCTGCTCAGTACAAAAGATAGCCTGTACTCTGCTCAGTACAAAGTATGGCCTGAGTTCTAATTTTCCCTCTAAATGCTTTAGCTTACTTTGTTATTGAAGTCAAGGCTCAGGCTTTGGCCAAAGTCAGGGCTGGGCTCACATTGCGACCACGGTCAGGTGTAGCCCAGTAAGCACAGGACTTGTTCTGTGACAAAAACATAGAATGGACCAGAAAAGAGTAAAACCCACAGCCTTGATCTGAATTAGCTGGTGAATTTTGTCCAGAGCTCCCATCACACAATTCATTTCCTTTCTCCATTGTCCTTTATATTTCCATTTACTAAATAGCCCGGTGATATACTGCCTGCTTCCCATAAAGCTGTCAAAGGAATGCTATGAGTGACCTTAGTCCAGGAGAGGCAGATCAGGGGAAGGGAAATAACTGGCTAGAAGTCAAAAAACACAGATTTGTGTCCAGATCTGATCTGTCACTAACTGATTGTTCCAAACTGGACCTCTTCTCAAGACCTCTGTTTCCTCAACATGAAGTAAGAACACTGGGTTGAGCATCTCATAATTTTACTGTTAACTGCACTGGGAAGCATTAGATTGAGATTCTGTTTATACCTCTATTGTTAATAGTGACCATGTGCCTTTTCCTCCCCCATCTCCTGCATGCCCAGCTCAAGCCTTGGATGCTGTTGCACCCAACAAAAGTTGCAATAGTCTCTCACAGGTCTTCTTTCTTCCGGACCCTCCCCAAATCCCAATCTATTTTACGGTGAAAGAGACTGAATTAGATACAGTCCTAGGCCCCTTTGAGCTATGCTATCCTTGAATTCTAGGGTCCTAAGGATCTAGTATAGTAAGTCCCCCATGTATGAATGAGTTCCATTCTGAAAGTATGTTTGTAAGTCCAATAAAGTTAACCTAGGTATCCAACTAACACAATCGGCCATATAGTGCTATACTATAATAGGTTTATAATACTTTTCACACAAATAATACATAAAAAACAAACCCCAAAATAAAGAAAACATTTTTAATCTTACAGTGCAGTGCCTTGAAAAGTACAGTAGAACACTACAACAGCTGCTTACAGGGCCAGGCATCAAGTGAACAGGCAAGAAGAGCTACTCAGTGGAGGATGGAGAGAAGGTGGGAGATGGTAGAGATGAAAGATTGTCAGCAACTGGAGGTAGAGGGCAAGCTGCCATTTCACTCATGCCTGACACAGGTGGCCGAGGTTCTGGTTCCTTGCTGCACTGAATTCTACTTACCCTCTTGAAAAAACGATCCAGTGATGTCTGAGTGCCTGCGTGCTAAGTTGCTTCAGTCATGTCCAACTCTGCGACCATATGGACTGTAGCCCGCCAGGCTCCTCTGTCCATGGGATTTCTCAGGCAAGAATACTGGAGTGGGTTGCCATGCCCTCCTCCAGGGGATCTTCCTGACCCAGGGATTGAACCCATGTCTCTTACACCTCCTGCATTGGCAGGCGGGTCCTTTACCACTAGTGCCACCTGGGAAGCCCAATGTTTAGGCGGTAGCTCTTTTTCTCTTGTCATAGATGACATGGTAGCACTGGACTACACTCTGAATGACTGCTGTGACCTTCAAGTACCATTCTACATTTGAATCCTTTGCCTCAAAAACGAACCGTGCCTCCTCAGATAAAGAAAATCCCCTAGCATCTCCAGAATCTCTTCGATTCTTCAGTTACTTCTTCCTCTTGCCTCTCTTTGTCCTTTCTCTGGGCCTCCAGTTGCATCAGCTCTTCATTAGTCATCTTGTGGTGCACAGCATGGAGTTCAGTGAAGCCATCCTCTCGCAGATCTAGCTTGAAATAAAGATACTGTCCCAGTGTACTCTGTATAGAACTGTATGGTAAATTATACAAAACCATTCGTGGAGGGTGCACACGCATGACAACGTACGCAAGACATGTGAAATAACTTGTGACTGGACAAGCAAACACACCTTCGCATCTTTGAAAGTTCACAACTTGAAGTTTTGTATGTAGGAGACTTGTTGTGATTTATATCTTTAATATTCCAGATCATAGTCTAAATATCTGGGAGCCTAGAATTCCAAAGGGCTAGGAGTCTTAAATTCTAAAGTATTAGGAGTCTAGAGTTCTAAGTACAACTTGAATTTCTCCAGGAAATAAACTACAAAAGTGGAAGATGCTAGTATTGCAGACCCATTACGTGGCATCACCAACTCGGTGGGCATGAGTTTGAAATGAGCTCCAGGACTTGGTGATGGACAAGGAAACCTGGCATGCTGCAGTCCATGGGGTCGCAAAGAGTCGGACATAACTGAGGGACTGAACTGAACTGAATAACTCAAATATTCATGGCTTCTGCCCCTATAGGCATATTTCTCATAGGTAGCTCATGTGGCCTCCTCATGACTCATTTGGTCAGCTAGAAGGCAGCACCTTCTGAGCCTTTTCGCTGGGTCATTTAGCAAATGGAAATACAAAGGACAATGAAGGAAGGAAATGGATTGCCCTTTTCCACCCTCCTGCCAAGTCGACATACACCAATTAGTGATACATGTTCAGCCTCATCTAAACCTCAGAGGTAGGTGGAGGCCTGGATGTAATATACTTATCATTAATATTTAAGTCCTCCATATTCCAAGTTTCTCAGAATTTACAGACTGAAGATTCTTGGATGTTAATAGTGTGGGCAGAAAAAAATTTTTTTTAGATTCTGAAATACTATGATTCTAGGAGAGTGGAAGATGCTAGGGTATCTCCCAGTTCCTCTGGGAGGCTCTGGGATGAAGGAGGCAAGGAGGCCTGAGCCAGTTCAGAGTAAGGTTTTGGGAGGCAGTAATGGGCCTCAGGGGTGAATACAATTGTCTGGATAGAGTGTTATAGACCCAGGGCAGAAGGAAGGACAATCAAATGTCCATGGTAGTCACACCCTAGTGGGCTTCCCAGAACCCTAGCAAGCCATGAGAACCAATTTAACAGCTTCCAACCAAATGTGTTATTTATTTTATGAAAGTGAAAGTCGCTCAGTCAAGTCCAACTCTTTGTCACCCCATGGACTGTAGTCCATGGAATTCTCCAGGCCAGGATACTGGAGTGGGTAGCCTTTCCCTTCTCCAAGGGATCTTCCCAAATCGGGGATTCCCAGGTCTCCCGCAGTGCAGGTGGATTCTTTACCAGCTGAGCCACAAGAAAGCACTATTTATTTTATAGTGAAGCAACTGTAAATAACAAAATAAAACCAAGAATTTGCATCCATGAGCAGACCCCAGAGTTATTCAAGCTGCTTGCAGCTGTACATTGAGGGGTTCTCCTCCCATGGATGAGGGTAGACCCCCAGCCTCCTACAGATCTGGTCTCCCAGGGTTTGGAGTTTTGGAAGTTTGACCCTTGGCTGCTAAAGCTCCAATACTTTGGCTACCTGATGAGAGGAGCCAACTCATTAAAGAAGACCCCTTTTCAGGGCTGGACCTGAGAAAGATTGATGGCAGGAGGAGAAGTGGGCAACACAGGATGAGATGGTTGTGTGACATCACTGACTCAATGGACATGAGTTTGAGCAAGCTCAGGAGATAGTGAAGGACAGGGGAGCCTGGCATGATGCAGTCTGTGGGGTGGCAAGGAGTCCAACACAACTGAGCAACTGAACAACAACTTGGCTGCACACTCCTCTGACTCTGGAAAGGGAAAGTGAAAGTCGCACAGTCGTGTCCAACTCTTTGAGATCCCATCAGACTATACAGCTGAGCCACAAGGAATTTTAAACTTGGAATTTTAAACTTTTAAACTCCATATTTCAGGTTTTAAAATTTCCAGTTTCTCACAATTTACAGTCTGAATATTCTTGGATGTTAATAGTGTGGAACTAACAGAAGCAGAAGATATTAAGAAGAGGTGGAAAGAATACACAGAACTGTACAAAAAAGATCTTCACGACCCAGATAATCATGATGGTGTGACCATTCACCTAGAGTCAGACATCCTGGAATGTGAATCAAGTGGGCCTTAGGAAGCATCACTACGAATAAAGCAAGTGGAGGTGATGGAATTCCAGTTGAGCTATTTCAAATCCTAAAAGATGATGCGGTGAAAGTGCTGCACACAATATGTCAACAAATTTGGAAAACTCAGCAGTGGCCACAAGACTGGAAAAAGTTAGTTTTCATTCCAATCCCCAAAAAAAGCAATGCCAAAGAATGCTCAAACTACTGCACAATTGCACTCATCTCACACACTAGTAAAGTAATGCTCAAAATTCTCCAAGCCAGGCTTCAGCAATACGTGAACCATGAACTTCCAGATGTTCAAGCTGGTTTTAGAAAAGGCAGAGGAACCAGAGATCAAATTGCCAACATCTGCTGGATCATCGAAAAAGCAAGAAAGTTCCAGAAAAACATCTATTTCTGCTTTCTTGACTATGCCAAATCCTTTGACTGTGTGGATCACAATAAACTGTGGAAAATTCTGAAAGAGATGGGAATACCAGACCACCTGACCTGCTGCTTGAGAAACCTATATGCAGGTCAGGAAGCAACAGTTAGAACTGGACATGGAATAACAGACTGGTTCCAAATAGGAAAAGGAGTATGCCAAGGCTGTATATTGTCACCCTGCTTATTTAACTTCTATGCAGAGTACATCATGAGAAATGCTGGGCTGGAAGAAGCACAAGCTGGAATCAAGATTGCCAGGAGAAATGTCAATAACCTCAGATATGCAGATGACACCACCCTTATGGCAGAGAGTGAAAAGGAACTAAAAAGCCTCTTGATGAAAGTGAAAGAGGAGAGTGAAAAAGTTGGCTTAAAGCTCAACATTCAGAAAACTAAGATTCTGGCATCCGGTCCCATCACTTCATGGCAAATAGATGGGGAAACAGTGGAAACAGTGGCTGACTTTATTTTGGGGGGCTCCAAAATCACTGCAGATGGTGATTGCAGCCATGAAGTTAAAAGACACTTACTCCTTGGATGGAAAGTTATGACCAACCTAGACAGCATATTAAAAAGCAGAGACATTACTTTGTCAATAAAGGTCCATCTAGTCAAGGCTATGGTTTTTCCAGTAGTCATGTATGGATGTGAGAGTTGGACTGTGAAGAAAGCTGAGCGCCAAAGAATTGATGCTTTTGAACTGTGGTGTTGGAGAAGACTTGAGAGTCCCTTGGACTGCAAGGAGATCCAACCAGTCCATTGTAAAGGAGATCAGTCCTGGGTGTTCATCGGAAGGACTGAAGTTGAAGCTGAAACGCCAATACTTTGGCCACCTGATGTGAATTGCTGACTCATTTGAAAAGACTCTGATGCTGGGAAAGATTGAAGGCAGGAGGAGAAGGGGACGACAAAGGATGAGATGGTTGGATGGCATCATCGACTTAATGGGCATGAGTTTGTGTAGACTCCGGGAGTTGGTGATGGACGGGGAGGCCTGGTGCGCTGCGGTTCATGGGGCTGCAAAGAGTCAGACACGACTGAGCGACTGAACTGAACTGAATAGTGTAGGCAGAAATGTTTCTTTTTAGATTCTGAAATACTGTGATTCTAGGAGAGTGGAAGATCTCCCAAATCTTCCCAAAGATTTGGGATCTTCCCAAACCAGAGATTGAACCCATGTTTCCCGCATTGCAGGTGGATTCTTTTCCAGCTGAGCCACAAGGGAAGCCCAAGAATACTGGAGTGGATAGCCTATCCCTTCTCCAGGGGACCCTGGAATTGAACCGGGGTCTCCTGCATTGCAGGTGGATTCTCTATGAACTGAGCTATCAGGGAAGGGGAGGAAAGGCTTGGAAGGCTTCAGAGTAGCAGAAGTGGTTTAGACTTGTGTCAGGAAACTGAAGCCTGACTTGAATCTCAGGTTTCCTAAGAAGCCCAAGGGGCTAGCCGACATTCCTGGCCCAACACATCTCAGAGCCAGGAGCACCCCCTGCAGCCAGAAGCAGTGAAGTCCCAGCTTGGAGAAAGTTAACGGCAGAAAGAGAATTTTCTCTGCTCAGCAAGGCTGGGCTTGCAACAGAAATAACCTCAGTATATGGTCTGGTGCTATGGAGAAGTTTTGGCAAATGCCTTTATCAACCGATCAGTTGGATTTACTAAGTACCTACTATATGCCAGCCACCATGGGGACAGGAGGGTCTTTTATTCTTTTTCTTTTTCTTTTTTTTAACAATGGCTCATTTGAAGAACACTTTTTTTTTTTTTTTGGCTATGCCATGCATCATGTGGGATCTTAATTCCCCGACCAGGATCAAAACTGCACCCCTTGCAGAGGAAGTGTGGTGTCTTAACCACGGGACTGCCAGGGAAGTCCCAGGTCTTTCACTCTTACAGGCCTCACACAGGCTAGTGCCTCAAGACAAAGCCCCAGACCATAGACTGGTCTTCACGTCTTTTACACACCAATCCCATGTTCCTTTCCAATCTCATGTCTGGCCCTCTCCATTGTAAACCCTGCTGGTTCCCCCATAGCGCACATGGCACCAGCACACCTGTCTGCACTCCCCATTCCTCCAGCTGGAATATCCTCACCCCCTTCTGATGCTCACTTCCTCAAATTCAGGACTAGCTCAAATGTCTCCTCCTCCTCTTCTGTGAATCCAGCTCTAATGCCCCACATGCTCAGGACACCTTCTTTGACTTCCCATCATGTTAATTTAAGTGTCGTTCTCCCCAGTAGACTTCAGTGTTTCTCTTATCTGTAACCCCAGTTCCTAGCACAGGGCCTGGAACGATATATTATTTAGGATACGTGCAGTCATGGGGAAGTGGAAAGTGTTCAAAACATGTCTGGATAAAGTGGAAGAATCTGTGCAGATTTGGTGAAAGCAGAGTGACATCTAACTGGACAGCAAGAGTGAAGTGAGTGAGACAAGAAGAGGGATGGTACGGACCTTTCAATCCCAGAGAGATGCCCAGGCTTTAATGGCTGGTTCCACCCTTTACTAACCGGATGAACATAAACAGATTATATTATTATATGAACATAAACAGATTATATTATTAACTGCATTGTCTTCTCTGTAAAATGGGGGTAGTTGTGAGGATTAAATGAGTTAATACAGATATACTACTTAGTATCTGGCACTTCATAAGAATTCAGAAAAAATTAACTTTGGTAGTAGTAATAGTAACAGGAGAAAGAGTAGTGCTGGGAGTTGTAGCCTCATTGTCTAGGGTATGAGGAAGACAGGTCCTACTGTGTGTGTGCTCAGTCGCTCAGTTGTGTCTGACTCTTTGCAACCCTGTGGATTGTAGCCCACTAGACTTCTCTGTCCATGGGATCCTCCTGGCAAGAATATTGCAGTAAGTTGCCATTTCCTCCTACAGGGGAACTTCCCAAGCCAGGGATCGAATTTGAGTCCCCTGCATTGCCAGCTGGATTTATCACTGAGCCACCTGGGAAACTTTCTGGCCAGGGTGGAATAGGGTAGACTTCTAGTGGAAAATGGAGCTTCCTCATCCCTTCCAAAGTGCCCTGAGTGGACAAACCTCAAGTGCATTCCTGAGTCACAGAGTAGGGGTAGAGCTTGCACTTGCCGACAAGTGCTCAAGCTGTCAGGTGACATGGTCTGTTTGGGATTTAATTCCTTATCAGTTCCAGTCTTGAGCCCCTGAGCTTCTCTCTCTCTTTCTCTTTTTCTCTCTGTCTCCCTCGATTAGTCCTTCAGTCACGTTCAACTCTTTGAGACTCTATGGACTGTAGTCCACCAGGCTCCTCTGTGCATGGAATTCTCCAGGCAAGAATACTCTTGTGGAGCCATTCCCTTCTACAGGGGATTTTCCCAATTCAGGGATCGAACCCAGATGTCCTGCCTAGAAGGCAGATTCTTTACCATCTGAGTCACCAGGGAAGCCTTTCTTTCCATTAACTCTCCTTTTCCTTACGTTTTTCTTTCACTTGGTTCTCTACCTCTCTCTTCTATCTGAGAAAGATGACCAACAGCATAGTGAACTTCAAAGAACCCCGGATGTGAAATCAGAAGGCCTGTGTTCCAGTTCCAACCTTGCCTGTAATTTCTGATGACTTCTGGGCAAGTCCCTTCTCTTCCCTGAACCTAAAGTCTGCTTCTCAACCATGAAAACATGGAGCTGTGTGTCTCCCTAAAGTCCTTTCATTCTGAATGTCTGAGCATCTCTGCCGCAGTGTCCCCTGTAGGAAGCTCCTCGGCACCCATAAGAATCACACAAGAGAACTTGGTTTCATTCATCATTCAGCCAGTGTTTATTGAGCACAGATAATATGTCAGGCTTTACATCAGGTCCTGGGGATCATGGGGTGACCAAACCAAAGTCCCTGCACTTAAGGAGTTCACATTTGAGAGAGTTTAGAGGAAGATCAGATGATAAACTCATTACTTGCAAAAATCATGAACCACTTAAGAGGGGAGAAAATTGATATGTGCTAAATGCCTCCTGCAGGCCAGGCCATGTGCCAGACACCTCAGTCTAGGTTACTGCAATTGATCCTCCCAATAACTTTATGAAGTAAGTATGAATGTGTTAGTCACTCAGTTGTGTCCAACTCTTTGCAACCCTATGGACTGTAGTCTGCCAGGATCCTCTGTCCATGGGATTCTCCAGGCAAGAATACTGAAGTGGGTCACTGTTTCCTTCTCCAGAGGATTTTCCTGACCCAGGGATGGAACCCAGGTCTCCTGCATTGAGGCAAATTCTTTACCATCTAAGTCACCGGAGAAGAAGATGGTCCTTCCTATTTTAAAGGAAAGGGACCTGAGGCCAAGACCATCAGTCCCTTGGTCAATGTCACCCCGCTAGATTTGGTGGAGATGTGTCTGGTACACACCCAGCCCTCTCCACAGGAGAGGCTCCTGAACTCTGAGGCCAGAGCACACCCATCAGGAGAGAGGACCCCAGGCCCCCTCCCTACGGAGGCACCCAGGGCAAGCCCTGCAGGCTGGCTGAGGTTTCCTGGGGCATTATCCTTCAGACAGCTATAGCTTACTCCCTCCATCCCACCATCTCGGCGGGCAGAGCTGTGAGATTTGTAGCTGAAGTCTACCCTCCTGGCCCATAACCCCATAAAACAGCAAGCAGCCTCTAAGATACGGGGGGACAAGGGGGGCAAGGCTGAAAAATAAACACTGATGAAGATTAAAAATGACTGGTGGGTCTCGGGGATTTATGTCTCATAAAGTGAGATGGTCGAGGAGGCCAGACAGGGAGCAGACAGCCCTGACGCCTCTGCCTGGTGGATAATTTATCCCAGAAAGTGGAAGCCTCTATTTTTTGACTCACACAGGCCAGGGTGGTTCTTGCCATCCCCCCCGCCCCCCGCCCCGCCAACACACACACACACACAAACACACACACACACACACACACAAAACCCACTGATGAGGACAGCCAGGCTGAGTCAGAAGTTTTGTTTTCCCCGACCAAACCCACACGTTTGATACTTTTTCAACCCTTTTCACTTCTCTGATCTCGTCAGAGTATTGTCTTACACTCTCAGTGAGGCTGGCAGGATGGGGATGGGGACCCTCACCCACGCTAGTCAGATGAGAAAACCCGAACTGGCAGAGGCTGATTCATCCAGGATCTCCCAGGGAGTCAGGACTCTGAGCCAAGCCATCGTTGGTTGATGTGACAACCCCCATTAGGTACAGTTTCCATCCTTCTCTTTCTCTTTCTTCTAATCCTCGCCCATTCGCAAATGAACTGTGTTCAGCCAGTGAAATGGCTAACCCTCTACTGAGTAACAGTATTTATTAAGAACTAGATCCCCTGGAGAAGGAAATGGCAATCCACTCCAGTATTCTTGCTTAGAGAATCCCATGGACAGAGGAGCCTGGTGGGCTACAGTCCACAGGGTCGCAAAGACTCGGACACGACTGAGCGACTACACTTACTTTCCATGGTAAACACAGAGATGAGTAAGATTAAAACAGATGCTAGTAACAAATTAACACTTTTTAAATATGTGGTGTTGGTGATGATATTAATGGAAGTCCTCTCCGCTGGCAGAAAGAGCAGGAAAAAAATTTAGAGAGGAGTAGGGAAGAGGGAATCAATGTTGGGGTCAAGGGCAGGAGAGCCTTCCAAAGCAATTCCCTGGATGTCAGGAAGGATTTTTGTCCTGGATAATTTCCCATCAAATGAGTTCACGGGTTGGAATATGTTTTAAGATGAATAAGTAGCTGACAGTCACCAAGGATTCTGATGCTCATGTCGGAGCTCCCACTCGCTCTGTCCACAAGATGCACAGTCAAACATTATGTCTGTCACCCCTAACTGCTGCAGAGGTAAAGTCTCAGTCTTCAGAGCAGAGTAGAAGGAACTAAGGTTTTATGTTTTTTTTGTTTGTTTGTCTGTACCACACAGCTTGCGGGATCTTAGTTCCCAGACCAGAGATTGAACACAGGCCACTATAGTGAAAGTCCAGAATCCTAACCGCTGTACCACCAGGGAACACTTAAGGAAAGAATTTGGATTTTATTTATTTTTAAAAATTATTTATTGATTTATTTATTGGCTATGCTGTCTTCACTGCTCTTCACAGGCTGTCTCTAGTTGCAAGCAAGTGGGGGCTACTCTCTAGCTGAAACATGCAGGCTTCTCATTGCAGGGTCATCTCTGGTGGAGCAGAGCCTCTAGGCACTCGGGCTTCAGTAGTTGTGGCATGCAGGTTTAATTGCCCCATGGCATGTGAAATCTTTACGGACCAAAGATCAAACATGTGTTGGCAGGTGGATTCTGAACCATGGACCACCAGGGAAGTCCTAGAACCCAGGTTTTAGAATCCCAGTTTTCAATTCCAACTAGTTGTGTACATGAGAGTTAGTTTCTTGGCCTCTCTGAACCTGTTTTATCATCCATTAACTGGAGATAGCAACACTATCTCAGTTTTGCCTTGGAAAAAAATGGAAAGAGGATCTTCAAACTTAACTACATTAGTTCAGACTTCACGGGAGGCCCCCAGATAATGGATAACACATCCTCAAGTGAAGTGGAAGACCACCAAGCAAGGGCTGCAAAAGGTGGTGTTGAAAACTGTCTTTGTGGTCCTTTGTTGACCACCCAGCTCTGGCACATAAAAGAGGAGGGAGGGGCCAAGAGCAGGGCAGGCACTAGATAGGGGAATTCTGGAATGAGCTGTGAGTACATCGTGCATCTTCCTGTACTCCCTCCTAGAGCTCAAGCCTGACAAGAGTGGATTTTAATGGGATACTTGGAAAGCTTGATATTTTCCTTTCTTTGGGGGACACAGTGGACTGGGATCTGACCCCCACACCTAAATCTAAAGGGCAGAGGCTGACTGGCCAGGTCTTCTAACAACAGAGTAAACAGAGCTGACTGTACAGAGGGCAACTTGCATTCTCAGAATTTACCAGGCAGAAAACACCTGAACCAGATTTGGACCAAATGAGAGGGAGATGGCATAAATCAGCTGGACCCTGTCAGAGGACCATGTAGAGGGAGGCAAGACCTCATCAGAAAGAGGTTGGTGGTACTGGCAGCTACCTAGAGCCTGTGAAGGAGTGGGAAGTAGCCAGCTGGAATAGAAATGCATTTACCCACAGCAAAGAGGAACTTGTATAGGGAGGGGGTGGATTTTCTCCAAAGAACCTGCAAACCTAGAGAGAACAAGCAAGGTTAAATGTCTGCCAAGCCCAGAGAACATTGGCCCTGGGTCTTCAAGTCTGTACTAACTAGTCAGGTAAGTACTCTGTTGTCCCCATTTCCTTCTCTTTCCCTCTATTCCCAACAATGGAGAGATCAAAAATCCACAATGGTTTGCAAGATGAAGAAGGGGAAGCAATGCTCTAGGCAGAAAAAGAAAGAAGAAACTGAGTCTTGTTCTCACTGCAGGAGACTTACCAGCAGTAGCTCCAGGTCCAAGTGGAAAAGTGAAGTTTGAGGTTTATTACAGCTCATATTGCTAAATAGTAGTAATAGTAGTTCATTATTGAGCAGAAATAATATTTTGTGACTTAAAATAAACAAGGAACTCTGTATTGTCAAAGAAAAAACAGAATGGTCATGTTTTCATTCAATGGGGTGGAAGAGATCTTACCTGCAGAATGACTAGTAAAAGTTGTTTCTTGATTATTCTATGAGTGAGATTCCATGAGTCTCACTTGTTCAATATGACAGTTACATGGCATGGCATTTGTCATCCCTCACATGTAGATCGACTTGAGTACACCTGAGTTTGCTTCTGCAATTTCTCCTGGCCTGGGTGATCAGCAGTGGACAAGGTCTATCATCTAAGGTATCACTGAGTGGCTACTGTGTATCTGACCTATACTCCATTCCAGGATAGAGATAGGAGGAAAAGATCCAGTCTGAGCTCCCGGTGAACACACAGTTCACAGGACTGGGGAGCCTTACAGCGTCCAGATAGGGAGACAAAGACCCGGAGGGGAGCTAGAGCTTCTTAAATCTGTTGTAGAACCAGATATGGAATCTGGCCCTCTTGAGTCTGTCTTCTACACATGTCCATGGCTCCATACACCTTCCTCTTAGAATATCTAAGACAGAGTGGAATCAAGTGCCTGGTTGGCTAATCTGATCTATCACTTATTGAGCTCCTACTATGTGTCAGGCTCCTTATGTATGCTAGTTCTGCCAAAATAGAAATATCACTAGCATTTGCACAGATGAGAAAAACTGAGACCCATAAGGTTAAATGACTTGCCTAGAGTTATACGGCCATTCAAAGGTAGAGCTGGGATTTAAACAGGTCCATCTGGCTTCAAAGCTAGAGGTCCTGTCACCCAACCATGCTGCCTCTCCCAAGGACTGCTGAAGTCAGGAAAGAGAAATTTCAGCCAGGCTGCTGTCAAGTCTGCATCATCAGAGCCCCATATGGAGCCCCCAGCTGTCCCACGGTGCCATCTTTGAGGGAAGGAACCAGTCCAGACTCACCCACACACTCACTAGCCATCCCAAAGCCAAGACAACTGCAGTAGACTAACACTTTCCCAATTCCTTTCAAGGAATAAAAAGTGATGCAAATTTTTTAAATTCATAATTAACAGTGTGAATAACTTTTTAATTAGTTGGCAAATTATATGGCCGGGGCCCTTAGTCTGTTCTCTGAAGCAGGCATTAGCTTTATTAACTTGTTTATTCTTTATGCTGGTTAACTTGGTTCTTAGTGAAGGTTCGGTGCATAGGTATGTGGTAAGTTCTGATTACATTTGGCAAGAATCTTGGCTGGAGTAGACAAGGAAAGTTTCTTATAGATTTTACTTCTGATGGTGAACTTGGCCTCCATCACTCCCTCCTGAAACCCAACTATTTGCAGGCGGAAACAAGGGATTTTAAAATAAGATAAGGAAAGAAATAAATTAGAGGGGGAAACAACTGGAGGATAAATAATCCTCTTAAAACAGTCACTGGGAGAGGCAATGGAGAGAGTCCTGGATAGGGGGTGGCGTGGTTTCTAGTTGGGCTCCCTTACTCAGTGACTTCTGGGCCTTAGGCAGACAGCCATCCTGTTTAGGTCTCTGTCTCCCTGTCTGTAACATGGGGGGATAATCCATATTCCGAGGTCGTACATCCCGCCTGCCAAGAGGATGGAGTGGGACATGATCTGATAAAGTGACTGGACTTTTACAAAGCACTGTCCACACGGAAAGCTATGGAATATCCTTAATGCCTGGGCCAAGTCCTTGGGTGTCACCAGAGCCAAACTTGGTGCCAGCAAGGAAGCCTTCAGGGTGATGTGTGAGAAAAGGATATCCCTTAGTGAGCTGCTGGAAGGGACCTGCAGGGGATCTACAGTGCGGGGACGTGGTGGTAGTGAGTAGGCTGGGCCTGTCTTACGCACATCAGCACGAGTCCGGGCCCCTGGAGTGTGCACATGATGGCTTGTGCGTGTGGGTGTTGTGTGTGTGTTTCAGTAGCGAGGAAGGGAAAGTCATGATTTCATTCACTCCACTGGCATGGTCTGAGGATTTATCAGTCCTCTGCTCTAAGCGCTGGGGATTCAGTGATGCACAAGACAGACTAGTTCCCGTGAGTGTGTGCATGTGCATAGGTGAGTGCATGAGAGGATTTATGTATACTGGTGAGGATATGTCTATGTGAAAACATACATCCGCATCCGTGCACATGAGGGAATGTGTGCTCGTGGGAGTCTGCATGTGAGCATTTGGGAATCTGAGTGTTTGTGTGTTTATGCAAAAGAGAGGAACAATTCCACGAGAAACAATTTCCCACCATCCTAGAGGGTATAAAATCTTGATAAAATGCCTTAAAGTCTTGAAGGGCCCTGAGATATCATCTTGCCCAGTCCTGACTTCCAAGATAGAGATAGAGGCCCAGAGAAAAACAGCTGTGCATAGAAGTCAGCCAGGAGCAAAACAGAAGGTCCAGAATTTATATCTGCTGACTCTGAGCCCAAGAGGCATTTTCTACTGAAGATGCAAAAATGCAAATTAACTGAGACTCAGAGGTTTTAGGGAAAAGGCCAGAGTACACAGCTGGTTCAACCTGTACCTGAACGCAAGCCACTGAATTCCAGTGCCCAGAGTCTTTCAACAATCCTGCATTTCCTTTCAAAATCAGGACAAATGCAACATAGCTGAGGATGAAGTGAATTTAAGAATGCCCGTCCCCAAAGAGTGTACCACAGGCCAGTTGGAAAGACTTTTGTCAAATGCCTGGTGACAGGCTCATGCTGGGGACTAAAGGGCCCCCCTCGTCCCATGGACAGAGGAGCCTAAAGAGCTGGAGTCCATGGGATCACTAAGAGTTGGACACAACTGAATGACTAGCACACACACTCGTCATCTTCAGGAGCCACATGGAGGAAGTCAGATTGGGCCTCCAGAGTCCCATTCCCTGCCTCCTCCAGAGACAGAGCAACTGTGATCTCCATGGACTCCAAGGACAGCCCCGTGTGGCTGAGGGCTGCAAGTCAGGAAACATGGGACACGTGGCCCCAGTAATCTCATTGTGATGCTCAGGCAAGATTTTTTTCTGTATGGGTCCTTCCAACCACTGGGGGTTCTGTGCCCTCACGCCCATCAGAGATGCAGCATATTTTCGCTTCAGTGACGAAGACATGGACCTTTGCATCAGTGCCAGCCTGGCTTCCCCCACCTTGAACTAGTGCAGGTACCCAGAGCCTCCACACTGCACACTCAGACCTGCCCCATCACTAAACCCAGAGGGGATAGTGACCCCTCCCATCAGAGGCTGAAATCTAGACTTTGTCTGGTTTTCCTAAATCTGCTGTCAGGTTTATCTGCCCAAGACTCTCTGGTCCTGCCGTTCTTTCTAGATATTTCCTGCCCTCACCTCCATTCCTATTTCCTCAAATTGCTAACAGTTCCCACTATAACAAAGGCAGAACACCCAGCATCTGACTTCGAGGACAACCAAACCCTTCCTGAACAACCAAACTCTTTCTGGACATTCTCACTGCTGGCCCTAGTCAGAGGTCCTAGAACAGAAGGGGCCTGGACACCCCACCCCCTGCTGAACTTTGAACTCCAAGACTGGTCACTCTGCTGACCTGAGGCCATGCCAGCCCTAACATTTTTCTTGCCTTAGCCACCAAGCCTTCCACATGTCTTTGGTCAAGCTTACCCAATTTACCACACTGAGCTGATTTCATCTGACTTTTTGGCCCCAGAGCCTCTAACCTCACTCCACCCTAAACCCTGAAACCAACTCCTGGCCCCACTTGAAAGCTTTTCAGACTGAGTGAAAGTTATCTTCTGCCCCAAGTGTGTTGTCATCAAGACCCCATGGATACTTCCTTCCTGACCAGAAATGCCATCAGAGAGTCCAGTAAGCGCTTGGCTCACTGCCCTCATCAAGGTCTCCCTAGCGTTTGCTCCCAAAAACAAAGTTGTCAGAAAACACACCCAAGAAAATTGTCAGGAAGCCACCAGTCGTCCAAATTATTTACTGTCCCCTGGCACATAGCCAGCTAGATGCTGGCCATGCAGACGCTGGGAAAATATTTATGTGGGTCCTGATGGATGCTTGGCCAGGAAAGACTGCCTGCTGTCATCTTTTCTTCCTGCTGATAAGGCAAAGCAACACATGTCAGACAGCTCTTAGAAGGGCCTGGCGGCGGGGACCTGGCATCTGATCAGAGTGAGGTTAATGGCTGCAACCCTCTGTTCCAGTTCCATCTTTGCCACCACCAGCTCTACTCTTCCCAGGGTTGTGTTCCTCCATCTGTAACATCATGGAGCAGACTGGATGACCTCGGTGTCTCAGATCCTATGAGATTGTGACTCAGACAGAATCTGATCTCATTTCCAGATCTGCCATTTTGATGGCATTGGCTCATCACAGAGCTATTTTTCTTGGCACCCTGGAAACGTTCCTGAAATTCCAGCATCTTAGAATTTCTCTTTCCACTGATCCAGTTTCAGTAACCAGATGGGAGAACTCCATCTGGAGGGGGAAGATCTGAGCCTAAAATAAGAGTAAACTGGAAGAGGGGAAATCGAGGTCAAGCAGTGTTTGTCATGCACCCAGTGTTGGCGAAGCTCAGTGCTGAGCCCACTGGGACAGTAAAGGGTCCCCACACTGAGCTCCAGTTCTGTCCTCCAAAAGCTCCCAGTAGGCAGTGTGGAATGGACCCCGAGGCTCATCTTATTCCCAAATTGATCCTTATGCATGCTTCTTCCTGCCCATGAACCCAGGGCCTCCACCCACTGCCCTCAGCTCTGCAGTTCTGTCCTTGTCCAAGATCATCTTAGGTGCCTCACTGGGAGGAGTTTCAGCCTCCCCAGCTCCTACCTCTTGTAGATGACCTGACTCACAGGTCCTTCTCCATTTCAGAGTTTACACCTGCTCCCTCTGAAGATGCCTGCAAAGTAACAAAGTCACAGATACAGATACAGATGCAGAACAGAGGTTCAGGTGCCCCCAGAGTTCCTCCATTGTCTCCTGATGGCTTCTCCGAGATGTTCCATGACATCTCAGCACCTTCTGCCTACCTCAGTTTCCCTGAGCTGGGAGTTCCCTTAGCCTTCCTC
Organism: Cervus canadensis; assembly: GCF_019320065.1. Taxonomy (NCBI): domain Eukaryota; kingdom Metazoa; phylum Chordata; class Mammalia; order Artiodactyla; family Cervidae; genus Cervus; species Cervus canadensis. Next base: position 93,222,560 of record NC_057387.1, read on the forward strand.
TCTCCTCAGACCCAAACTTCTCCGAGAAGTCTCCACATGCCAGTCTTAAGGGGCAACGCTGTAGCTGTGCTGGCCACTGAGAAATTGGAATGTAGGAGCCTTGCAGGAAGGGTGACCTTGATGAGGGTGACTGAACTGAACTGAACTGAACGGAAATGTAAAAAGAGACTAGCCTCCACCTGGAAGACGAGGCCCTGTATGGTACAGCCACTTGACCAAGTCTGAAAACCTCCGATAGTAGAACTGCTTGTTACAGACAATGAAACAGAGAGCCAGAGAGAGGTAGGGCTGGGACCCAGGTAATAAGACTGCTAGTCCCAAGCCTCAGGGCAGGAAGTTCTACACTTCGGTGAAGACATCTCTTACAGTCCTCACAAGAAGCCTAAGAGGTAGGCCTTGTCAACATCCTCACTGTTCAAACAAGGAAACAAACTGAGAAAGTCAAAATAACAGGCAAGGTGACACCCTTTGAAGTGGCTGAGTATAGATTCATACTCAAGTCTGTTTGATTCTAGAGCTGTCTTGTCTAGAACCCAGGTACACAGCTGTGAGAAAAAGCATGCAGAGGAACCAATGAACAGGACTCTTGCTGCTGTAATTAGTTAAAATAAGAAAGTTGGCCCTCCCAGGGAAGATGCATTTTAATATGCCTCACTCATTCAAGAAGAAAAGCAGCTAAGACCCAAACGGTGAGAGCTCCAATATGCTACACAAACCAGGCGGAAGCCAGAGCTAAGTTCATCAGAAGTTTGTAACGGGGAATCAGGAAGGTGTCTCAGGAAAGGAAACTGCTAAACATGGCCTTGAAAGAGGAGTGGAAATTCACCAAGAGAAAAGGGGTGAGGAGCTTGGATGTGCCAAACTATATGGGTATCAATCAGTTTTCTGCATCTGGGTGGAAAGTGACGGGTGGGGAGAAGTAACATATGCAGCTGAGGAGGAATCAGCTGACTGTAAGCTGAAGGGCCTTGGACACAAGGCAAGACGGCCCCAACTTTATATTTAAGGTGCCAGTATATATAAGCTTTCAAGTGGAGAATCAACCCTTCGTCAGTTAAAAAGACTGGGGAAAAAGAGCAAACACATCCCAGGGATAGGGGCTCATATGTTAACAATGATAACAACAGCTCACATGTGAGTATCACTCTAATAAATCTCAAAATAAAATTTTCACTTGAACTCATTTATTCTTCACATCAGTCCTGTGAGGTAGATATCCTTCTCCCACTTTTATAGAAGGGAGAAAAAGGTCCAGGGTCACGCAGATCCATCCCATTAGTCCAGGCTGTTCATCAAGGAGTTCCCCTCTGCATAGTCTGGGGCAAGTGTGCAGACTGAACCTGGATTTCTGCCTGTGGACTAGCTGTTCTCTGCACCTCATCTAACTTTGAGGTTGTAAAATTCTGAGACTTGGTGGCAGGCTGGCTGCCTTGTGGGGCTGCTGGTCTGAACCGTGGGTGGTCAGGAATGTTTCAGGACTTCCTGGGCCCCGTGTTCCAGGCTGGAGTGCCTGGATTAATGATCCATCTGCAGGCAGAGTCAGCCGAGGCCCTGACGCCCGGCGCAGGGCATCGATTAGACTTTACACTCTGAGCTTGCTTTCATCTGAGGCTCTCCGGGTGGGCTGGGGCCTAATAATTAACATTCCCTGAGCCCCACAACATGAGTGAGCTGAAGAAGGAGAGAAAGAATCTTTTAGCAGGTCCCTTTCTGTGGTAGGAGTTGCCCCCCCAGATCCAAGAAAACCTGGGCATGGCTGCCAGGCAGACGACCACATCGCCCCAGTTGACACCTCAGTCCAGCCTGGAGTTGCACAGTGAGTGGTTTTGGTCTCATCTTTGAGATTCACAACATTTTTATGGGGAAGTAACACTAGGATTATTATCCTCACTGTACTCATTGGGAAACTGAGGCCCAGAGAAGGGCAAGGAATTGCCCAAGGGCAGAGGAAACAGGATTAGAGCTCAGGTCTCTGGCTTCCCTGCCTGGCAGCCTTCCAGTGTGGGAAGCTGTCTCCTGCAGGGATGTCTGGATCCCCTGGCACCTCGAGGTGAGAGAAGATAGGAGTGTGCTTTGATTTTCTATTTCACAAGAGAAATCATTATAGTGTCATGTTACTCATTCATGCGTTAGTTCACCAAATACCTACTGAATCCCTAGTCTGGTCCAGCCTCTGTGCCAGGTGCTAAGGACAGTGGAAAATAGCCTTTGACACTGAGGAGCTAATAGCTGGGGAAAGGAAGGGAGTGGAGAATGTGGTAGGGGAGGGGCAGATACACAAATATAAGTTCATGAGGCGCCACAGTGCTTTACTAGTAAATCTAGTTGATAGTACAGAGTGCTTGGAGTACAAGGTCCCATAAAAGGCAATAAGTTCTCCCAGAGGAGTGAACACAGGTAGTGATGGGGATGTGATTAGAACAGGCTTCAGAGGAAAGATAACCTGAAAGTGGAACCTTAAAGGAAGGCTTGGTGTTCATTAGGCAAAATGGAAGATAGAGGGAGGATATACAGGTAGGATCATCCCCAAGGGGAAGAAAAGAGTTGATCCAGGCAATGAGAGTGAGGCATGAAGTTGTTCAGTTAACTGAGAACAATGGTGTTGGTTGAAGAGGAGGGTTTGAGTAAAAGATGTTGGGAAATGAAGTTGAACAAATAAGCAAGGATCAGATCAAAAGCACCTCCTAAGCCAAGGTAAGGGAACTGAAATTTATCCTGAAGGATTCAAGGAAGGAGGCAACATGGTCAGAACTGCATTTCAGGAGGCTGCTTCCTGCTGTAGGGTTAAAGATATAATGAAGGAGTGAGAGATTGAAGTAGACACCTCTGGAAGGCAAAAGTGATGGTTTGTGGCCACAAAGGACACCCAAAACTCTTTTCTGGTCTGGAGAGCCCTCTGTCCTGAGAATTTTCTTATACAGAATATGCTCCCCATGGTTGCCGACTTATGCCAAAGTCCGTGAATCTGGCCCCATTCCACACTCCCTGGTCTGCGAGGAAATGACAGCATCCTTTTCTCTCTTTCTATAGGATTCCTCGTACCGAGCCTTCCCACTTCTGCAAGGACACACTTTGCCACAGGGGGCTCCCCACTGCCAATCCCTGCCACCAACACGGGGCAGCAAAGCACAAACCTACATGGCCCTCTGCTTCAAACCACAGTTGTCAGTTGCTCAGTCACGTCTGACCCTTTGCGACCCCGTGGACTGTAGCCCACCAGGCTCCTCTTCCCCAGACAGGAATACTGGGGTAGGCTGCCATGTCCTTCTCCAGGGGATCATCCCGACCCAGGGACCAAACCCACATCTCCTGTTTGACAGGTGGACTCTTTACCACTGAGTCACCTGGGAAGCCCTGCTTCAAACTGTAGATGACTCCATGTTATCCGGTTGTACCCATTAATCCCACATCAGGTATGGGTTAACTGAGCTTACTATGTGCCAGGCACTGCTAGGCTCTGCAAATGTGGCCTCTGTTCTCACCGCCATGGGCCCCTATGGTTAAAATCTAAACTCCTTAACCAGCATTTCAGGACCTTCTTAGACTGACCCCAGCCCACCTCCACGGACTCATGTACTCTCTCCCTCCAACACTCTGCACTCATCACATTGAGTCGTTTGATATCCCCTAAATATCCTCTATTATGCTTTCTAAATAGAAATACCTTTTTCATTAGAATGTTAATACACCCACCCTCTAATTCTAATACCAATAGTGGAAAGTCGAAAGTAAAAAATGTGTCCTTTATCCTCTCCTACCCACTAGCCTCCAAATCCCATTCGCTAGAGATAAAAACTGTTAACACTGGGTAAATATCCTTCCAGATTCTTTTAAAAACTTTTGTGTCCTAGGACATCACCTTTTGGAAACTCTTTCCTGTCCTTCAAGACTCATTGCAACGTCTAGTCCTCTTCTGCTGAAAAGTTCCCTCTGACCCCAAGGGTGGAATCAGGCACCCATGTGTTGTTTTTGCCTGCAACAAACATAGCATTGATTGCCCGTTATTGAAATCATCATATGGTATGCCTCCAACAGGTTGAGTGTGGGACTGTAGTCAGTGATTACAAAGACAGGGCTGTGACAGCCTTCGTCCCCACTGTATTCATGGTGCTTTGCACATGGTAGGTACTCAGTGAGTGTCTATCATAGAGTACATGGTGGGTGAACGGATGGATGGAAGAGCGGGTGGACAGATGGACTGACGGCAGGCGGAAACTCCTATGGGCATGCTCCACAGGATACACAGGAGGGGGTAAGATTGGCATCGAGGAGTGGAAAGGACCCCAGCTGGGGGTTAAGGACCTGGCTTCCCGTGCTGGCCCTGCCTTCTCCCTGTTATGTAGCTTTATAGAAGTTCCTCACCTTAAGCTTCAGTTTTCCCACCTGAAACTAAATGGGGAGGGGCGGGTATTTCCCTGGAAACCTCCCAATGGATGCTCCAGAACGCTCAGCTGGCCCTGGCCCAGCACCGCTATTTCACACCTCTGTAATTACCCACCTGCACGCCTTTTATTACAGAGATTGAGGTGGGGGCGGGGCTCATTAAATAAAGGGAAAAAGGAAATTGCTGGCTTGCCGAAATGACATTGTTGGCATTAACTAGATTAACTTCTGAAATGAAAAGCCCACAAAAGCAAAACCAAAACAGAGAAGGAGCCGTGGCTTCCGCTGGGGGCTTCATGGTTCCTTGCTTCGGCCTGCCTGACCCCCAACCCAGGGCTCCCCACCATCCTCCCTGGAGAGGCTGGCGAGGCGGCAGGGGCCCCTTCCCTGTCTTCACGCAGAACTCCACCTCACGGATCTCAGGAAAATAGTACTGGGCACTGAGCCCCAGACCGGGACTGGGGAACTCTTCCAGAAGGTTCTAGTCCGTAGGGGAGATAGGCAGACATGTTGACACCATGCAGAGTGGTAAGAAATGAGTTCAGAAAATGAAGAACTGATGGACCCAGAGTCCAGGGATCAGAGAAGCAACACCCCAGCTAAATGACAAGCAGGTCCCCAGCCAGAGCTTCTTGGAAAGGCAGGCCAGGAAGGGGTTAAGAAGAAGGCATAGAGACGTGAGGAGAAGCCAAGGGCAGTCCTGTATGGCTGGAGCAGAGAGGGAAGGGATGGCACTGTTACATTTAATGGTCCCATCAGTAAGTTTCTCAGGATGACACGATGACCCAATGACTCAGGGAACAAGCCTACAGCAGCCTGGGCTGGGGGCTGAAACACAGCATCTCTGCACCAAGTCAAGGATGCCGGATGCAAGAGCACCTGTTAGGCAGCAGTGGGAAGGAGCTGCTGCTGAGGTGAGAGCTGGTGTCAGCTGATGCTCAGACACAAAACTGAGGCAAGGGACAGTAATGGACTCAGACCGAGGCGCTGTCTCATCTCACCAGGCTTACAACCATCAGAAGAGGTGGGCGGATACTGAGGGAGATGGATCCAGCTCTGCTCTCTGGTCCAGTTTCAACAAGGGCAGGGCTGGATGGAGTCTTGATGCCTAGCTAACTGTCCACTCTCACAGAGAGAGAACCAGTCCTTGTAAGCATCCCAGAACACCCGAGGAAAACCCTCCTCCCTGAATAAACCTGGATTCTTCTACAGCAGAGGGTCAGCCAAGGTGAGCCAGAGAAGGGAGGAAACAGGAGAAGAAACCCGATGCAGTTTGTGCTTCCTCTTGATAAGACGCTTTACACGGCCTTTCTCTTTCCTCCTGAAAAAAGTCTGGATGGAAGTATTCTTTTCTCCACTTGAGAGGCCACAAAACTGAGGCTGTGCATGGTTTACCCACTTCTCATAGCCAGTGACAATCAGAGCTAGACTCAGCCCTGAGGTCTTTGCAGTTACAAATCTGGGAGTTCTCTTCCCACACATCTTTGCTTCCAGACCCTGCCCTTGGCCATAAAAAGCTTCCAGTCTGCTAGTGCTGTGGATCCAATGATGTCACACTAGCTTGCTAATCTTGGACTAAAACTCAGAAATCCTGTAATTCCTCTGAGCATCTAAACACCAGGACCGTCAAATCAAATCAACTGTCCAATGAGGACTTTATTTTTCTCTTTTTTGGACATGTCACACAGTATGTGGGATCTTAGTTCCCCAACCAGGGATCAAACTCATGCCCCCTGCTGTCGAAAAACACTGAACCACCAGAACTTTAAACATGACTTCTATTCCCAGCTCCCCTGACCAGGGACATTTGTGATGTCCTCATTCTGAGAAGTGACATCTAATGATAAAAGTCTCAGCACAGGACAGAAGAGATTCTTTTAGATAGAAGGAGGCTGTTGCAGCACCCCTCAGCTTCATCCAGCTGCACCCGAACCCACACCTGGGCCTGCAGGCCACCGGCACCCTCACGGGTCAGTCCTGGTCAGGATCACCAGATGCCAGGCTAGGTCACTGGGTATTAATCATTGCCAAGGGGGAAGTTAAACTGAAAACCGGTTCATTAACGATTAAACTTCCTCTCTGCACCCCTCAGGGAAGGGGAGCTCCGGTGGAGGGCAGGGTCTTGTGTCAGGAGATCTCCTCCTGTGGAAGTCTTGCCAGAGAGTCTGTAGTGAGTAGCAGGGGTCCTGGGTTCGGGTCCTGGCTCTGCTCTCGACCTGCCAGGGAACCTTGGACGGGACACTCCCCTTTCTGAGCTTCCAAGTCCTCCTCTGACACATGGAGAAAATTCCATTGGGTTCCTTGTGACACATTAGCATACATTGTCCTAAGAATAGTGTATATGTATTTGCTCTTCTCCATCTATAATAGTTCTGTACCCTCAGGGTTCCCAGTGCAAGTACACTTAACTGTTCACATCTTCATGGCCATGGAAACTCAGTTCAGTTCAGCCGCTCAGTCGTGTCTGACTCTTTGCAACCCCATGGGCTGCAGCATGCCAGGCTTCCCTGTCCATCACCAACTTCCAGAGTTTATTCAAACTCATGCCCATTGAGTCCGGTGATACCATCCAAGCATCTCATCCTCTGTCATCCCCTTATCCTCCCGCCTTCGATCTTTCCCAGCATCAGGGTCTTTAACTGTTCTCATCTTCATGGCCATGGAAAGTTGGCGGCAAATCACAACTCCACCATGAGACCTGGGGTGCAGGGACTCACATTGTCCTCTTTGCTCCCCATACCAGCCAGGCAGATCTCTGATCCCAGAACATGCCCTCTCTGCTCTCCGAGCACTGGCCAAGTTATATCTGGAGGGAGTCCTTTGGAGCCCAGTGATGCTCAAGAACCAAAATTCCCCATTTGGCCAAGTCCAGGTATCTCCTTTTGGATCATCCCATCCCTTTCAGTTCAGTTCAGTCGCTCAGTCATGTCCGACTCTGCGACCCCATGAATCGCAGCATGCCAGGCCTCCCTGTCCATCACCAACTCCCAGAGTTTACTCAAACTCATGCCCATTGAGTCGGTGATGCCATCCAGCCATCTCATCCTCTGTCATCCCCTTCTCCTCCTGCCCCAATCCCTCCCAGCATCAGGTCTTTTTCCAGTCACTCTCTTGCATTGAGGTGGCCAAGTATTGGGAGTTCAGGCCGAGCACAGTCCTTCCAATGAAACACCCAGGACTGATCTCCTTTAGGATGGACTGGTTGGATCTCCTTGCAGTCCAAGGGACTCTCAAGAGTCTTCTCCAACACCACAGTTCAAAAGCATCAATTCTTCAGCACTCAGCTTTCTTTATAGTCCAACTCTCACATCCATACCTGACTACTGGAAAAACCATAGCCTGGACTAGATGGACCTTTGTT